>NC_053501.1:22933097-23150597 GCF_905171775.1 Rana temporaria
TTTATATTGTTGTTTTATATAATTTTATATAATTTTTTATATTATTTTATATAATTTTTTATATTATTTTATATCATTTTTTTATATAATTTTATATCATTTTTTATATCATTTTATATCATTTTTTTATATTATTTTATATCATTTTTTTTATATTATTTTATATCATTTTTTTTATATAAATTTCATCTTTTTTATATATTTTTATTATTATTTATTTTTCATTATTTTATATAATATTTTTATATTATTTTATATAATTTTTTTATATTATTTTATATATTTTTTTATATAATTTTATATAACTTTTTTATATTATTTCATATTATTGTTTTATATAATTTTATATAATTTTTTATATTATTTTATATCTTTGTATATCTTTTTTTATATAAATTTATATAATTTTTTTATATTATTTTATATTATTGTTTTATATAATTTTATATAATTTTTTATATTATATTATATCTTTTTCTTATACTATTTTATATAATTTTTTATATCATTTTATATAATTTTTTTGTATTATTTAATATCATTTTTTATATTATTTTATATAATTTTTTTTATATTATTATATATCATTTTTGTATAGAGAGGGGTCCCTTCTGTCTGGGAACGCCAAGGTGTGAATGGGGCTTGTAAAAAAAGTTGAAAACAACTTTTGTGCTGCCATAAACATGTTAAAGCGCCTGTGATTGATTTAGATCGACTTTACGGTTACTGAAACAGCGTAAGAAGAGCGCCCGTTCGCTGAAATTGCAGGTTGCACACGAATTAAAAGCACAGGAATAACTTCTTCTAAGCCCTGTCTACCGGCCAGTAAAATATGCTAATGTATTCATGTACCAATTATGTTATGCAAAACGAAGATATATACGGCGACAGAAGTCACAGGCGACATTTTAATCGCTTTAAAAAAAAAAAGTAGTGGACGGAATTAAAAAAAAAAAAAAAAAGTAAAAAAATCTTTAACAGCTGCCATTTAAATAACTGACCCTTCGCCCCCTTCTCAATGCCCATAGCGCTTTGCAAGGTGAAGAGTCTCATGAGCATGAAAAGGGTTAAGAGCCCAAGCTTTAAGGGCAAGGCAAAGAGAGCGGAGAGGAAATAAGAGGATTTGCGCGTTTATTTTTGTTCCTATCCCGTTAAGGGGTTAACGAGTCGTTCCCAGCGCTTGTCTGGAGCTCACTAACAATGAAAACATTGGCTTGTGAAAGGGAAATCTCTGCCAGAAAAGCACGGAGCAAGTGAAAATTCCACTGTGTTTTCATTACATCGCTGGGATTTCCGGGCTTGGAATACCCCCTCCCCCCCCCCCTCTACCACCACCCCTCATCCCTAAGGATCCGCCCAATATTGTAGCGTCTACCTCGTAACGCGTGTGGTCAATGTTTTTTTTAAGCAAAAAAACAATAAACTAAGACGCATACCTAAAAAATTATATATAATGTACATTTTTTTAAATCAGTTCTTTAACAACAAAAAAATAAAAAAAAATAAAAATAAATACAATTTTTCTTTTTTTTAGTAAATTGGGTAAGGGTTATAATATCACCTTCATCCAATTTTCTTAAAGGAGTTCTCTAAGCTAAAACTTTTAACCCCCGCTGTGCCCGGGCTGTAAAACTATACAAAATAAACTTTCACTTACCTGCCTACGATCCCCCGTTGTTCCGATATCGCCGTCCCGTTCTCCGGTCCCGGTCTATTCCACTTCCTGCGGGTCGGTGACTCACAGTGCGCTCAGCCTATCAGCGGCCGCGACGGGACATTGCTGCGGCCGCTGATAGGCTGAGCGCACTGTGAGTCACCGACCCGCAGGAAGTGGAACACACCGGGACAGGAGAACGGGACGGCGATATCGGAACAACGGAAGATCGTAGGCAGGTAAGTGAAAGTTTATTTTGTATAGTTTTACAGCCCGGGCACAGCGGGGGTTAAAAGTTTTAGCTTAGAGAACTCCTTTAATGCTGTTTGGTGTCACTTTGGGGAGATTAGCCAGGACTACTAATGCCTTGTACACACGATCGGAATTTCCGATGAAAAAAGTCTGACGGAATTTTTTGAGCGTCCGAAAAACGCTGTAAAACGCAGAAAAACACTCAAAAACACTTAAAACGCTCAAAAACGCCGGTGCCAGCTTTTTTAGCGTTTTTTTAATCCATAAAAAAGTAAAAAAAAAAAAAGCTACACTGAAAAACGCTGATTAAAGCTATTGCAAAAACGCAAAAAAAATTGAAAGGGTCCCTGCAAAGCTACTGGTGTTTTTTTATAGCTTTTATCAGCTTCAGTGTGCATGGAGCCTATAGTACTGGTGAAAAGATGTTAGTTGGGTGCAAATTGTGTAAACTGTATCACAATCAGAACATTTATGCCAGAAATTGTCCAAGCTTATCTCCTTTACAGAATTTGCCTCTCTGTCAGCGTCTAGCAAAAAGTCAAATTAGGCTTGGCATTTTGCCAAAATGTATAATAGTAATAATTCTGCAAGAAATGGTTCTGTATCATCAAAAATTCATTGTTTTATAAAAAAAAAATATGTAATAAAAAAAATAAGTGTTTATTGTAGAAGAACCTTCCCATACAAGAACAAGATGGGGTGATGAAAAGCAGGGTCAGCCGGAGCAAAGAATTTTGAACATGACATGTTATTACTGATAAAAAAAACACCTGCGTATTATCTGCATTATCTATGTCCAGCCCCCCCTTCAAAATAATCTTTACCAGCTATGCGAAAAATGTACTTTGTTATTGTAAAAATAGATTTTTCAATTCTGTCAAGAATGTATTGTTTACATTATGGTCAGAGGAATGAAAGCCCTGTGAGTTTTTGGGTTCCACAGTAATATTAATGCCTTGAACCTTAAAGGGGTTGTAAAGGTTTGTTTTTTATTTTCTAAATAGGTTCCTTTAAAGGGGTGTTCCAGGCTTTTTTTTTATGTTTATTGAAAGTCAGCAGCTACAAAAAGTGTAGCTGCTGGCTTTTAATAAACATACACTTACCTGTTCCCCGGTCCAGCGACGTGCCGCTGGGAGCTTCGTTCCGGCCCCCCCCTTCACCGCCGGTGCCTCCACTGCAACTGTGGGCACCCGGCCGTGACAGCTTTCGGCTTCACGGCCGGCCACCCACTGCGCATGCGCGAATGGCGCAGTGCTCCCTGATTGGACAGGCGATCGCCTGGGACCTGTCACATGTCCCAGGTGATCGCCTACAAGGAGGGGCCTGTGGACCAAGCGCGAATTGAAGTTCCCCAGTGATTAATGACAACACAAATCACCCTTTATGGTCCATTCACCTGGTTCTATATATCCTATACATGTTTTAATAATTTGTATTTATTAATATGTCAACATATTGTCTTGTGATTTTCTATTATTATTAAAAAAAATTGTATTTTTACATAAAAGTGCCTACAAAGTCCATTTTCCGTTTCTTTTCAATTACAAGGAGGGGCCACTAAAAGGCGATATGACGTATCGCCTTAGTGGTCCCTGGGCGGAGGGAGGAAGTGGGACAGGAAGTCCCACTCCTCCTGAAGCCCCCACTCTTCCCCCCCCCCAAGAAAATTACATGCCAAATGTGGCATGTAAGGGGGCGAGGAGTGGATTAAGCGGAAGTTCCACTTTTGGGTGGAACTCTGCTTTAAGCTAGTGCATTGTTGATTCACTTACCTTTCCTTCGATTTCCCTTCTGAGGCCTCGTACACACGACCGAGGAACTCGTCGGGAAAGACACATCGTTTTCCTCGACGAGTTCCTTGTTAGGCTTGTCGAGGAACTCGACAAGCTTGCTTTGCGTACACACGGTCAAGCCAAATCTCCTCGTTCTCAAACGCGGTGACGTACAACACATACGACGGCAGGGGAAGTTTGATTCCACTGGTGCCACCCTTGGGGCTGCTTTTGCTAATCTCATGTTACTGCATGCTAAGTAAAAGTTTGGTAAGAGACGATTCGCACTTTTTAGTCTGTTACAGCGTGAAAAATGTGCTATCTCCATTACAAACGCTACTTTTACCGAAGGTGCGCTCCCGTCTCATACTTTATTCTGAGCATGCGCGGGTTTCTAAGCATACACACAATCGTGTTTCTCGTCGAAAACCAGCCCGACGAGAAACACGACGAGGAAATTGAGACTCTTGTCGAGGAAAAAGAGAACTTCTCTTTTTTCCTCGTCGAGTTCCTCGACAGTTTCCTCGATGAAAAACGTACACACGACCGGTTTCCTCGGCAAAAAAGCTCTGCCACCAAGTTTCTTGATGGATTCTGTCGAGGAAAACGGTCGTGTGTACAAGGCCTAAATGTATTTTCTTCTGAATTTCTCACTTCCTGTTTTTCTTCAGTAAGCTTGCCCTCATCATCTGAGCCGTTCTGGCTGGGGGTTAGTCAGCCAGAACAGCTTACTGAGGAGGAACAGGAAGTGAGAAATTCAGACAAAGAAAACAAAGAAAAAAAACATTTAGAAGGGAAATCTAAAGGAAAAGGTAAGTGAACCAACAATGCACTAGCTTAAAGGAACCAATTTAGAAAATAAAAAACAAACCTTTACAACCCCTTTAAGGCCTGGATTGGGACACGTTCACCAATTTACATCCATATAATACATCAAGGAGCACTTTTATCTACTTCAGATGTACAACAGGAAATATTAAAGGATCAGTCCATGTTAGGCTATTATTGCAGTTATTGGTAGATGTCGTAGGGATGAATCAGCCACATTGGCCTTCTATCTGCTTAAGTTTCAAGCCAAACTTTCTAAGCAAAGGGCCGGTTTACTGTCCTTTAGGCCCCGTACACACGTCCGAGAAACTCGACGGGCAAAACACATCGTTTTGCCTGTCGAGTTCCTTGTGAAGCCGCCGAGGATCTCGGCGAGCCAACTTTTCCCATTGACTAACGAGGAAATAGAGAACATGTTCTCTTTTTGGCCCGACGAGATCCTTGTCGGTTTCCTCGGCGAAAAGTGTACACACGACCGGTTTTCTCGGCAGAATACGTCTCCCATCGAGTTTCTGGCTGAATTCTGCCGAGAAAACCGGTCGTGTGTACGGGGCCTAAGACTTTAGGGGAGCCAGACTGTGGCCAGTTGGGTAAGAAAATGCCCCAGTGTCAGTGGGAGTAGACAGGCTTGGTGGTCTATGTGAGTAAAACTAATTATATAGCACCAGTGGTCAGCAGGAGGATGACATTAGCCCCATACTAATACCAATGATGGGGCATTAGAATGAGTGGATTCCACCATGACATCCCTTTTATGCCCTTCTGTAAAACCAACCAATCAGAATGAATCTTTCACTGATCTAAAAACTCCAGCCGCCCTGGGGTTATGGCACTTCGCATGACATCCCTGCTCTTTGCTCTCCGTCCCTTTGTACGTCAGAGTAATGAGTTAGCATATCATACCTGAGGTTTTATCTGACTTAGAAAAAAAATAGAAAATAAATAAAAGGAACTTTAGTGTTGTCCTTGAGCTCTGGACGATAACTATATTACCCGGCTACAAAAATACCAGCATGATCAGTTGAGAGTATAAACTTGACTTATTTTGTGAGCTGTTTCCTGGTGACTGTGGATGAACAGTGACCAGTGACTATTCAGTGTTATTTCCTTGTGAAGAACACCGATGACCCCGGAGGGAGGGGAGGGGGGGGGGGTCTTATCTAATCTGTTCTGTGAAACTGAACTGTAAAAAAAAAGTGTGACAGTCCACTGCCGACACACCTTGATTCACTGCTGCATACCTCTCTCTAAATATACCATAAATGACAGGCCTCCAACTTAGCGTGGAAAAACAAACCTACAAAGGAAAGCTAGAGGACTTTTAGAGACAGGTGGCAGAGAGGATCTCACTGAAAATATTTCAAATCTGAACTTTAGACAGATATAAAAGACTTACATTTATTTATTTATGTATTTATTATAATTTTGCCAATGCCTACAGCAAAGCTCACAAAGCTCAGACTAGCAGAGAAATAAGCAGCACAATAAGCCAGTTAGCTGTGCTGATGCACTAACAAGGAGGATCCTGATCGGAGGTGAGAGAAGAGTGACAGAGAGATGAACTCATCAGTCTACTGTAACCAGCACACCATGGACCTCCAGAACGGGTCCAAAGCTTTATTCAGCAGGATTCAGCCAGAAACTCGATCGGAGCCGTATTCTGCCGAGAAACCCGGTCGTGTGTACACTTTTGGCCGAGGAAACCGGCGAGGATCTCGTCGGGCCAAATAGAGAACATGTTCTCTATTTCCTCGTTAGTCAATGAGGAAACTTGGCTCGCCGAGATCCTCGGCGGCTTCACAAGGAACTCGATGAGCAAAACGATGTGTTTTGCTCGTCGAGTTTCTCGGACGTGTGTACGGGGCCTTACTCTATCCGAAATGAGAACATTTTTTTTCCCATAGTTCCACTTTAATGTCTCCTCCCGAAACCACCTTCCTTGACGTGTTTCACTACTATCCTTGTGAGCAAGCCAGCAGTGGTGAAACATGTAAAGGAAGGTGGTTTCGGGTGGAGACATTAATGTAGGCAGTTTTAATCTTTTGACAAATTAAATAGAAAGAAGAGCTAATTTTGGCATGTGGCTTATATTTATTTTTGACTAAGCGTGGAGACGGACTGTGGTAAACAGCACCTGGATCATTTGTGTAGATTGAAAGGAGCAAGTCTGGAGAGGAGCGATAGGTTTGGGTATGTTTCTGTGAAGCCTTGTACACACGACCGAGGAACTCGACTGGGCGAAACACGTTGTTTTTCTCGTCGAGTTCCTTGTGAAGCCATCGAGAAAAGCCAATTTTCTCCATTCCCGTCAAGGAAATAGAGAACATGCTCTCTTTATGGCTAGTCGAGTTTCTCGACAGTTTCCTTGACAAAAATATACACACGACCGGTTTCCTTTGCCGAGAAACTCGGTCGTGTGTACGAGGCCTGACACTTCTACAAAACTCAAGTTTCTTAACCACCTATCTCTTTACAGTTGACCGTGCACTTGGTCAGAAATTAGGTCAATGGGCTGATGTTCAGCTTTTCCACTCCTCTCCTACCTGACAACTCTTTATTTCAAGGGTCACGCACACAACTTCCTCCACCAACTTCCTGTTCAAAGCTCTTCCTAACAGAAGTGATTCCCCAGAATTAGAGCCTGCAACGTCTTGCATGCATTTATGTTTTGACTGGACTTGGAAGGAAGGAAAAGGAGAAGTGGACGGGCTTGGATGACAAATTCAGTCTCAGAAAGGATACAATCTTTAGCTTGCCAAGTGTTTTTGTTTTTTAAACTTCATTAAAAAATAACAGCTAAGACCAGGTTGGCTGTCAGCAATATAGATCTTTTTAGTGCATGATACCCTACATGAACTTTTATAATCTCACATTGTAAAAATTTGAATTTACAGTTCTTGATGCTCAGGCCACAAAAAATGTTTTTGGCCCGATCTCGGGATCAAACTAGGAACCGCACTCAAAATTTAAATTCAACTCACCAATGTAATAGATTTGTTTCCCTAGATAAGTTTTCCTTAGTTATGCTTTTTCTCTGAGAAATGTCACATTGCCCTGAAAATGAAGGTCCAAGAAAGCTCTTTTTTATTTGTCTTTTAGGCTCTGGCATCCTGTTAAAGGTCCAAGTCATTTTGACTGCTTGCTCTTTCTTTTTTAATTGGCCATTTTTTTGTATTTTTTTTCCCCCTGTGTGCCTATGTGTTGGTGATTTGCCCTTCCTGTAATTACACTTCCCTTTAGTGGCAGTGACATCAGGTGTCACCGCAGGCCTCCTTCTGCGGATGCCCGTGCAAAGCCTAACACATGCCAAGCTTCACAGAATCCTGCTTGACACGCACAGCAGCCAAATGGTAAGCTTCTTTGAACCAAGGAAATGACTCGAATTTTGTCTATTAAAACCCTAAGCAGATATGATGAGTGTCAGAGACCTGCCTTGTTACAGGCAAGTCTAATGCCCATCATGGAAGGCAGCTAGAAAGGGGCCACATTAGAGCTAAAGACAGCTCTGATAATTAGCTGTCATGACTTAAAAAAAAGGATAATCTTGGCCCTTCCATTCAACAATCAATCGCGTCCACACGCAGCTTTCGCTAATCTCCATTTGTAACAAAATAATTAAAAATGAATCAGATGGTTATTATGTGCCAGTGGCGGTGTTTATCTCCTGTTCCCAGAATAAGCTTCGCATCCCCGCGTCAGTGTCCTAAGACAAGACAATCGGAGGACGGATCATTTCACTGGTCCTACGTCAGTCATCCTGAGATCACAGAGGATTATGACTGCTGCGATTTTCCATCATGGCTACTGAGTGGCACGGTCATCGGTATTTAAAGTCCTCGGGGGTCTGAAAAAGACAATCCTGTAAAAACTGACACTAACTTATAGGAGAAGTGAACACATTAAAGAATTCCGAAATACATAAATGAAGTAGACCCAAGGATTGTTCTGTCTGTCAAGAACTAATGGATATTCTAGATTTTTGCCACTCAAATTTTGCACTTTGTGCTACTGCCTCACCTAATGCTGTGCCAGTTCTCTGTGCAGCCCTGCTCACTAATAGTTCTTCCTGCTGTCCTATTCTGCTCTTCAACAGTTCTCTCTACTGTCCTGCTTTGTTCTCCAACAGTTTTATATGCTGTCCTACTTTGCTCTCCAACAGTTCCCTTTGTTGTCCTACTCTGCTCTTCAACGGTTCTCTATACTGTCATACTCTGCTCTTCAACAGTTTGCTCTGTTGTCCAACTCTGCAACAGTTCGCTCTTTTTTCCTACTATGCTCTTCAACAGTTCTCTCTACTGTAATGCTCTGCTCTTCAACAGTTCTTTCCGTTGTCCTGCTCTGTTCTTCAACAGATCTCTATATTTTCACACTCTGCTCTCCAACAGATCTCTATATTTTCACACTCTGCATCAACAGTAATGTTCTACTCTGCTTTCAACAGTTCTCTCTACTGTCCTGTTTTGCTTTCCAACAGTTCTCTTTGTTATCCTACTCTGCTCTTCAACAGTTCTCTTTACTGTCATACTCTGCTCTTCAACAGTTTGCTCTGTTGTCCAACTCTGCAAAAGTTCGCTCTTTTCTCCTACTATGCTCTTCAACAGTTCTCTATACTGTCCTGCTCTGTTCTTCAACAGTTCTTTATGTCGTCCCGCTCTGCTCTTCAACAGATCTCTATATTTTCACACTCTGCTCTTCAACAGTAATGTCCTACTCTGCTTTCCAACAGTTCTCTCTACTGTCCTGCTCTGTTCTTCAACAGTTTGCTCTGTTGCCCTACTCTGCTCTTTAACAATTCTCCCTGTTGCCCTACTCTGCTCTTTAACAATTCTCCCTGTTGCCCTACTCTGCTCTTTAACAATTCTCCCTGTTGCCCTACTCTGCTCTTTAACAATTCTCCCTGTTGTTCTGCGCTTCAACCATTTTCTCGATTCTTTTTCTCTCCAACTGTTCTCTCCACTGTCTTGTCTGCTGCCAAACAGTTTTCTCCAATGTCTTACTCTGCTCTCCAGATGTTTTCTCTTCTGTCCCTCTCTGTTCTCTACCAGTTCTCTTTACAATCTCATTCTGCTCCCCAACCGTTTTCTTAACTGTCCTACTCTGCCCTCCAACAGTTCTCTTTGCTGTCTTCTGCCCTCCAACAGTTTTCTCTAGTGTCTCGCTCTGGTGTTAATAGTTCTTCCTGCTGTCGTACTCTGCTCTTCAAAAGTTCTTTCTACTGCCCTACCCTCCAACCATTTTCTCTACCATCATACTATGCTCTAAAGCCTCGTACACACGACCGAGGAACTCGACGGGCGAAACACATCGTTTTCCTCGTCGAGTTCCTTGTTAGGCTGTCGAGGAACTCGAGAAGGCAAGTTTCTCCATTTCTCGACAGTTTCTTTGATGAAAATGTACACACGACCGGTTTCCTCGGCAAAAAAATATCTCCCAGCAAGTTTCTTGCTGGTTTTTGCAGAGAAACTCGGTGGTGTGTACGAGGCCTAACAGTTATCTCTGCTGTCCTAATCTGCTCTCCAGCACTTCTTTTGATCTAATCTAGAACAATTCCTATTGCTTTTCTACTCTGCTCTCCAACACTGCTGTCCTTGTCCTTCTGTGCGCTCCACCAATAGTTCTCTCCACAGTCCTATTATACTCTCAAACTGTATATTCCTTTGCTGTCCTATCTTACTCTTCAACAGTTCTCTGTTGTCCTCTCTTGCTCTCCACAGTAGTTCTATCTAGTGTCCCACTCCTCTCTCCAACAACAGTTTTCCCAGCTGTACTACCTCATTCTCCAACATTACCCTCCTTTCTTGTCCTTATTTCCTCTCCCTGCAAAGGCCCTCCATTAAATTCTTCTCATACTTCCCTTTCAGCTACAAATGCTTGTGATACTTTCATGACATATGCTGTATGTAATAGGAAAAGCTCTGGAAACAATCCCTTGTGATGTAAAGGTATATTTCATTCACTTAAAAATAATTCCCCAAATTCCCCAAAATATTCTATTATGTTCAGGCGCCTGTATATTTCAAATATCTCTGGTTCCGTTAATTTAAACTGATTTAAAGCCCACTCCAAATTTGATAACTGATGCCACATGGAAGGACGTCAAGTTATTCAATCCTGCGAATAGCATTTCTTAGCTGTTTTTTGCCTCTATACTGCCTGTTAAAGTATCACCTGTGCCCTTAGTCCATCTGTGCTCACTGAAACTGCAGGCCCATGGAAGTGTCTTAAGCCTCGTACACACGACCGAGGAACTCGACGGGCGAAACACATCGTTTTCCTCGTCGAGTTCCTTGTTAGGCTGTCGAGGAACTCGACAAGGCAAGTTTCTCCATTCCCCAAGGAAGGCGGTTTCGGGAGGAGACAATAAAGTGTAACTATGGGAAAAACTTTTTTTCTCATTTTGGACAGAGTAAGGGAGGGATATAACCTCTGTTAGATTTTTTTTTCTACGTCTCCATGTTTCATTGCAGAGATTTCCCTTCACTTCCTGCAAATTAAGGGAATTTCTAGGGGTCTCCTGAAGCCTCGTACACACGACCGAGGAACTCGACGGGCAAAACACATCGTTTTCCTCGTCGAGTTCCTTGTTAGGCTGTCGAGGAACTCGACAAAGCAAGTTTCTCCATTCCCGTCGAGGAAAAAGCAGACATGCTCTCTTTTTGGCTCGACGGAATCCTCGACAGTTTCCTTATCGAAAAATGTACACACGACCGGTTTCCTCGGCAAAAAAAAAAATCCCAGCAAGTTTCTTGCTGTTTTTTGCCGAGAAACTCGGTCGTGTGTACGAGGCCTGAGTAGACACCATGCAAGCAATTATAGGAAGCCACATCTACATATCTCCCCTCAATGTTGGAAAAATTCTCGATAATACTCATTGAGTGAAATGGATATCTCAAAACCCTGCACAGACATAACTGAATAAAGAAGGACATAACACTTTCTTAAAACACTTTCTCCTGCAGTAACAGAAAAAGGGGAAATAACTTTAACTTAAATGAGTTAAAAAAAAAAAGTGTGCAGTCTTTTATTAACCTGGCAGTCTCAGATTGCAAATACCCACTCAGTTCATTGCTGTATGATGAGGCTGTAAGCTGGTGAGACACAGAGTAATCTAGATGTAGATAAAGTCTAGTATTACCCTAGTCAAATCACGTTCAAAAATCTTTCTGTCATTTCCATTATCACACGGAAGGTGGAAATGCGATGTATAGGAAGTATAACAAGAACGCTGGGAAAGTCCTATGCCATCTTCAAATCTACAGTATATGTGCCAACTGTCTGGATTTCCTTGTTTTTTAAACATAGTAAAGAGGGACTTTACAGATTCAGCAAAAAATAGCTGAATTGAGAAGGAGATCCAATACTTCAGGGCAGCATTGAGACTGTTGCAGTGCATAACTGTATGCAGCAACTCATGCACTTAATGCTACATCTAAATGGGCTACAAACACAACACAGCACAGTTAATAACAAGCCTGTGACATTTTTCCCAACGCACTGCAATGCACAAATAGTTTAAATCTGTGCACTGTGGCACGCCAAAACGCACATGCTCTGTTGTGTCCTGGCTAGGTGTATTTAGGTGCCATTAAAAACAAATGGCTTTGCAACTGTTGAATATAAAATAATATAAATCCTGTATAATAATAATAACTTGCTTCGTTTTACAGGTCACCGTGTATTGCAGTAATGTTTAGGAAAAGGAACTTAACACATTACTGCAATGCATAGCTTTTATAGCACCTTAGCAAGCACAGTGGTTAGCAGGCTTAGGTCACAGGTTTGATTCTCAGCAAGGAGCTTACATGAGCACCTTGGGGCTCCTCCCCAAAAAGTACTAAAACTGAAGTACCGGTGGGTTTGGCAAACTCCAAAACATAATGGTTCTGGAATGTGTAGGAATGTTGAAAGGACATTAGATTGTGAGCTTCTCAGGTACCGATGAGAATGGCAAGCACAGTGGTTAGCAGGCTTAGGTCACAGGTTTAATGCCAGCAAGGAGCTTACATGAGCACCTTGGGGTTCCTCCTAAAAATGTACTAATACTGTAGTACCGGTGGGTTTGCCAAACTCCCAAATATATTGGCACAAGAAAATGTAGGAATATTCAGGGCCGTCTTTAACACAGGGCAAAAGGGGCAGCTGCTCCGGGCCCAGTCATTGCTGTGGGGCCCAAACCAGCTGCCCCTTAAGCCCACACTTCCCACAATGAGTTAATGAGTGGATCCGGGAGGGCCCAAGAAAATGTTTGCAATGGGTCCAATCAATATTAAAGATGGCCCTGGGAATATTGAAGGGACATTGTGACAAGATTGTGTGCTCCTCAGGGACTGATTAGAATGGCAAGCACAGTAGTTAGCAGGCTTAGGTCACAGGTTTAGCTTACATGGGAGCTTACATGAGTATCTTGGGGTTCCTCCCAAAAAAGTACTAATGCCGAAAGTACCGGTGGGTTTGACAAACTCCCAAACATAGTGGCCCTAGAATATGTCAGACTGTAGAAAGAACATTCGATTGAGAGCTCCTCGGGTACTGATGAGAAGGGCAAGCACAGTGGTTTGCACGCTTGTTATGCAGCCTGGGTCACAGGTTTGATTCTCAGCAAGGAGGTTACATGAGCACCTTGGGGCTCTTCCCAAAAAAGTACTAATACTGAAGTACTGGTAGGTTTGATAAACTCCCAAACATATTGGCATTAGAAAATCTAGGAATGTTGAAGGGACATTAGATTGTGTGCTCCTCGGGGACTGATGAAAATGGTTTAATGTGCGCTTTAAATGGCTACATGATATATTGCTGCTATATAACTATGGGAAATCAATACATCAACCCTGTAAGATATAGTTCTCAATAGATAAGATGTTCATAAATAGCACCAATAATACTAGTTCAGTGTTTTCCAAGCCTGTCCCTCAAGAGACATCTTTTCTACACATGCTCACTATACTGGTCTATGTTGGCCAAAGATGAGCAGATATCTCCTTAAGAATGCCATGTGGGGCAATAGCTATCAATCCATACACCATTTATTCTAGAGGTGGGTAACAGTGTTATACAAACAGTATTTTGGATCAGTTGGTATTTTCCAAAGGAGGGAGAAGGTATAAGAACTGCTGGTAGGTGTTTGAAAACCTCCCTATGCAGCAAGTGCTCGAAAATTGGGAGCATCACTTACTTTTATTGAGTCTTATACAATAAGACCACAAATGCCCTAAAAAAACTAAATTGGCAAACACTGTTCTAAAAAAAATCCTAAATCTGGCTGTACACATTACTATCTAATACCATTATCTCCATCAGACTAACCAACAACCATGCAAACCAAGGGCCTACCTGATTGGGTATAAATGTAGAGTAATTTTTAGGTAGCCCCTTGCCCTACATTGAGACTGGTGGATCTAAAGGAGATTGTGTAAAGATTACATGAACAGAATATAACACATATAATGCCCCGTACACACGATCGGAAATTCCGACAGCAAAAGTCTGATGTGAGCTTTTGAACGGAAACTCCGACCGTGTTTAGGCTCCATCTGACTTTTGCTGTCAGAATTTCCGCCAACCAAAGATTGAGGGCTGGTTCTCAAATTTTCCGACAAAAAAAATCCTATCGGACAAATCCGATGGAAACAATTTGACACATTCATTTTCTCGGCTCGTCGTAGTGTTATACGTCACCGCGTTCTTGACGGACGAAAGTTCAGAGAACTTTTGTGTGACCGTGTGTATGCAAGCCAAGCTTGAGCGGAATTCCGTCGAAAAAAAAACTTTCAAGGTTTTTCCGACAGAAAATCCGATTGTCTGTACGCGGCATTAGTCAACATACATCTCATTATGCCTGCAATCTTGCTTTCCAAAAAGCTGACTTGTGTCTAACAGGATGGATGCTCTCCACAGAGGGTTGAGCATGTCCAAGCAAGTCTCCACTCTTCCAATGAAAAGGACACATTTCTCAATCTTGGTCAGTGAAGCCAAAATTCCAGATTTTCTCAATCCATCCTCTGCTTCAGACTACTCATGACGCACTGACTTTCCGGGCACCTGTACTAACCTGTAGCAGGAATGGACATCTTAATCACCACTACCAAGACACGCAAAGGAAGGAAGAAACATTCACTAATAATGATGTATCATTCACGCTTCACATTTATTTGGAACTGAAAAGGAAGAATAGCGTGGTTTTGGTGGAGTGATTAAACCTGACTTTACAGGAAGATTAAACCAGCTAACCCCAACAGTCATCAGATATAAGGTCTCTATCATCCAGTACTGACCCTTACAAGTCAGGTCACTGCAGTCATTTCTTAGGCACCAGAGCACCTGGGTTGGATGAATCCCCTCTTCACAGCACATTGGCTAGATTCATAGAGCTTTTAACAAAAGGTTAAGGGTTTTACATTTTTACTGGTGACGGTAATTTACCAATCTTGGCCGAAAATAACTGTCACTCTTTTCAAAAATGGATCCTTATCCTTGTGTTTTATCTTTGTGAATTGAGTGTATATTAAAACAAGCAGGCAGAAAATAACTGCCACTTTTTGCAGGAGAACCATGGAGTGGAGGGGTGAGCATGGGGGGGACCATAGAGGGCTGAGCGCGGGGGGGGGCAAGGAGTGGAGGGGTGAATGCGGGGGACTGTGGAGGGCTGAGTGCAGGAGAACCGTGGAGTGGAGGGGTGAGAGCGGGAGGACCGTAGAGGGCTAAGCGTGGGGGGGGGGGCCAAGGAGTGGAGGGGTGAATGCGGGGGACTGTGGAGCGATGAGTGCAGGAGAACCGTGGAGTTGAGGGGTGAGTGTGGGGGGCCCGTAGAGTGGAGGGGTGAGAGCAGACCAGGGGGGGGGGGTTGTTTGCATCCAAATGAAGGATGCTGCAGAAAAGGAACCTCTCCCTTTGTGTGCAAGCAGAGGTCTCTCTGCAGAGGTTTGCCACATCCCCCTATGGAGTCAGAGCTGGAGCTCTCCAATCAGCAATGTGCATGAGCTTCGCTGATTGTACTGAGTGACTAAAAAAGTAGCTCTACCCTTGTGTGGTTTTAGGTACACAAATTGTATTATTATTACACAGGATTTATATTGCACCAACAGTACAATTACAATATAGTACAATACAGAAAGGACAGGGAAACCCTGCTTGTGAAGCTTACAATAGTATGTAGTATTCTCTTCCCCCTACTGAATCAGATCTTTAGCTTTGCAATCAGCAATGCTCATGCACCCTGCAAAGCTTCAGTTCTGACACGGCAGGGGGCATGTCAGACCTCTGCAGAGAGACCACTGCTTTCACACAGGCAAGAGTTTCTTTTCTGCAATATGCTGGGGTTGTGTGCAATTACTTGCTTCTGCGTGCTATTTGTGTGCTTGCGTGCTGGCAGGAGACAGGCTTTTCTACTCAAGCTGTGGCTGCTTTCTAAAGAAATTGAACTGTAAGGCTGAATTAAACAAAAAAAATCTTTGTAAATGAGTTTCTAAAGGGTTACCACTCTGTGCACAAGGTCAGCGCACATTGGACTGTAACCATCCCAAGTGAATCCTATAGGAATTCATCCGCGCACACACACACACACACAGATTGCAGAACGGTTTTCCCTCACACCCAAACTGACAGATGAAGTCATTACACTATCTCTCTTTCTCGTCTCCGTCCTCCTCTACACAAGGGGGAGAAAATAACAAACAGGCCTTGTCCATAAAATTGCAACCACTGCAGTCCTAAGGATTCAATTAAGCTAAAATAATTAATGCTTCTGCCACATTAAATTACTCTTTACATCTGAGCTGTCTATGTTTCTATTCTTTAATCTTTCCATTTTATTTAAAATGAGCTAAAAAAGAAAATGTATTGTTTCAAACGTAGCAAAAAAAGAGAAACTAAAAAAATAAATAAAAAAAAACAGCGATGACTGCGATTGTTATGCCGTTAATAAAAAAAAAAGAAAAAAAAAAAAAAAGGAAAGTGTTTTGCTGCAGCTGACACAGCGAGTTTGTGCGACTATTTCTGGGATTAACCTATAATTGCCTTAAAAGTTTAGTTGCAGTTCTTGCCAACGAAATCTCGACAAAGGAAAGTCTCCTGGAACGGTGTTGCAAGCAGGTTCGGCTCCAAAAATGTTATTTTATATATAACGCGTAAAAAAAAAAGAAAAAAAAATGAAAGAAAAAAAAAAGCCATTATTCAGCCAATGAAACAACGAAGTGCGAATTTAGGTAATCAGATATTAATTGACTGCGGTCACATAACATTTGTTCTGACTTGGTACTATGAATTTTATTAAAAACGGTTTAACGTAACCCAACTTATCGTTCCTTTAAAAAAAAAAAAAAAAATGATCTGCAAATCTACATACGGAACGGAAGCAATAAGTGTTCAGAATGAATCAGCCGCTGGAACCACATGACGGCGGGCATGCACAGTGCACCTCACAGCGGCCTCAGCAGAGACGCTGCACTTTCACAAGCAAGCCCCACCCGCAGAATACCGGAAACTGAGATATAGACGCAGCGCTGTATAACTGGAGTCATTTTGAAGACGGAAGGTTTTCGAAGGGCCTATATAGATCTCTAAGTGTGGGAAGAGATACTTTTTTTGTAGTGCTGTCATGCATCAATGTGCAGGTTTTTTTTACACTTGGCATGCATTCATGCACATTCTCTATGCGTTTTTTTAAATCAAAAAAATTGGAGCGGATAGAGTTAACAGACATTTACCGTGGCAAACACCTGTTATAATTTTAATAGGGAAATTTATTCGCCAAAAATAGAGTTATCGATAGAAAAAAATAATGGACACAGAAAAACACGTGCGATCCCCGCAATTTTTGCCATGATTTTGCTGCACTTACAGTGTGTTTTTCATAGGTCAAGTTACTCTAAAGCCACATCAAAAACACAACATTTGTGCATTTAATGAGCGTTTTTTGGGTGCGTTTTCAAGTAATTTCAATGGGGAGGTGCTTTGTTTTGTCTTTTTTAACTGACCAAATATGCACCAAAAATGTGGCAACTGAAGCAGACCAGTGTGAAGACATAGATAGATTTTAAAGGGATGCATTTTTCTTGTTTCTTTCCTTGTTGCGTTTTTTTTTTTTTTTAACGCAAAAGTGCTTCAAAAACTGTGAAAGCAGCCTATTGGCCAAAAAGGTGCTGATAGTATCAGAAAATTAATTCATATTAGATTGTAAGCTCTAAGGAGCAGGGCCCTCTTATTCCTACTGTATTAAAGTGTATTGTATGTGTACTGTCTACCCTCAAGTTGTAAAGTGTTGCGTAAACTGTTGGCGCTATATAGACCCTATATAATAATAATATTAATAATAATATTCATTTAAATTCATGATATTAATTACAAAGTTGAATATAATACAATTATATATATAAAAAAAACATTGATTGCAACTGAGTCGGCAACGACTAAAGAGGCTGAAGTCGCAGAATTAGCGCAATGACCAAGCAATGAAAATTATCAGAAATAGAGGTTATCATCGGCAACCTACACAGTTTCTTGCTAAGGATTTTAGGATTTTTATTTAGTTAAAAAAAAATTGAATGATTTTTTTATTTTATCGTATGAAAAGGTGGAGTTGCACTTTAACAATGGCCTCAAGCCTGCGTTCCCCTTTATGGAAGATCTCTTTGGCTTACTGAATAAACACAACAGGTCTATTGCAACCCCCCCCCCCCCCTCCCCTTCCTTCGCTACACGCAGACAGTTGGAATTCTGAGATCCCAACATTCCATACGCTTCTGTCACTAATAACTTAGCAGGAAACTATTTTAAGTCTTCCTCCTCGGGTCTCATAAACTGTATATGTGTCGGGCTCTGGGGATTGCTGTTCTCTTAGGATGCGCAATTTCTTCGACGCGGGTAAAAAGGATGGCAGGTTTGCATTCGAGGAAAATGGAAAAAAAAAAAAAAAAAAAGGAACTCTCCTTCACACGGGCTTCAGTATAAATAGATTTAGGATTAACTCTAATCCCCAGACTTCTAACATGCAAATCAATGCAACTTCAGGCTCATAAGGTAGTGAAAGTATTTCCCTGCCAGCCAGATGAAAGCTGCAAGTTCACGCGATAGCGGCGCAGATACTGAGGCTTTAATCTGCTGATTAATTACTTGTTCAAATGGTGCTTATTACATGTGATGTAGAAGAGGAGAGGTCAGCAGCCACCAGCGACAATGTGGAGACGGAGAGACACCGGCAAACGCTGCTGCCCTTACCGCGCACTCATCTACCTGGGTGTATTAAATAGGCAGATATTTTACCAATAATGTTGGCACTATGGGGTTGATTTACTAAAGGCAAAGTGCAGTTGCTCTAGAGCATGGGTGCTCAACCTATGGCCCTCCAGCTGTTGCAGAACTACAAGTCCCATGATGCATTGCAAGGCTGACCCTTACAATCATGACTTCCAAAGGCTGAGGCATGATGGGACTTTAAGTTCTGTAGCAGCTGGAGGGCCACAGGTTGAGCACCCATGTGGGTGCTCAACCTGCGGCCCTCCACGTGTTGCTAAACTACAAGTCCCATCATGCCTCAGCCTTTGGGAGTCATGCGTACAAGGCCCCGTACACACGTCCGAGAAACTCGACGGGCAAAACACATCGTTTTGCTCGTCGAGTTCCTTGTGAAGCCGCCGAGGATCTCGGCGAGCCGAAATTTCCCATTGAACAACGAGGAAATAGAGAACATGTTCTCTATTTGGCCCGACGAGATCCTCGTCGACTTCCTCGGCCAAAAGTGTACACACGACCGGGTTTCTCGGCAGAATACGGCTCCGATCGAGTTTCTAGGTGAATTCTGCCGAGAAACTCGGTCGTGTGTACGGGGCCTCACTGTCAGCCTTGCAATGCTTAATGGGACGTGTAGTTTGTCAACAGCTGGAGAGCCACAGGTTGAGCACCCATGCTAGAGCATGGGTGCTCAACGTGTGGCCCTCCAGCTGTTGCTGAACTATAAATCCCATGAGGCATTGCAAGGCTGACAGTTACAAGCAATCCCAAAGCCAGAGGCATGATGGGACTTGTAGTTCTGAAACTGCTGAGCTGGAGGGCCACAGGTTGAGCACCCATGCTCTAGGGCAAGGGTAGGCAACCTCAGCACTCCAGCTGTGGTGAAACTACAAATCCCATCATACCTTTGCCTCTAGGAGTCATGCCTTTTATTGCCAGAATCTTGCAATGACTCATGGGACCTGTAGTTTCAAAACAGTTGGAGGGCCGAGGTTGCCTACCCCTGCTCTAGGGCTTAGTAAATGATTGGAAGATCTACTGAACTCTGCAAGTGCCGTTGTAAATGAGCAGAAGCTCTGCTGACTCCCATCATCCAATCATGTGCAAGCAAAAAATGCTGTTTATTCTATTTATTTTCTTTGCACATGATTGGGTATTCTTTGCAAAGTGAAGTTTTACCTCTTTTACTAAGCCCTGGAGCAACTGCACTTGCAGAGTACAACTGCACTTTGCAAAGTGCACAGTCTACTTGTCTTTAGTAAATAAACCCCAAACAATCAGTTAACTCACACTGCAAGGGTGGACATTTTCTAAGGAGCCAGCAGTCCAATCTGGAAGTGGCCAAGCGACTTTAAAGAATCAACAAGTGACCCTAAAAATAAAAAATAAATAGTTCCTGTAGTAGAAAACGGTTAACAGTCACTTGTGCCACCACCCTGCACCTATCTTCGCTCTGTTGAAGGGCTACAGCTGCAAAATAATCTTGTGCCTATAACCCTTGTGGATGCTTAGTCCCCCCATTCTGTGCTGTGGTTGGCTTTGATGGCCCATACGCTACTACTGTGTCCTGTAGTGATGGTGGGGCTGTTAAGTGGAGCCATAGCATGCAACGGGGGGATGCATTATCGGAAACTGATAATGCTTTGCAAGAAAGAAAAGATCGGTCTCACCGTCCACTAGTTAGGTAAGTATTAAAAACCTTTTTGGCAGGAGTTCATTAGGAGGGCAACAGAGTTTCTTTAATATTAGGAGATAATGTTCAAGAAGTTGGGTGCCTTTTTTAAAGGTCATTGGCAACCCGGCTTCCATGAATTTTCCTAATTGTCAAGGCCATTTTAGACAGTACGGCGTTGATTTACTAAAACTGGAGAGTGAAAAATCTGGGTCAGCTGTACATGGTAGCCAATCAGCTTTTCCAATTAAGGTTGATTGGTTTCTATGCAGCGCTGCACTAGATATTACACTCTCCAGTTTTAGTAAATTAACCCCTATTTGTTACTTAGCTCAAGAATGTGAAACATCCAATTTTTGTACCCGATGCTGACCGATATTGAATAAGGATGAAAAAGCTGATGCAGCTGTATTATGATAGCACGGTATATTGGTCACAGTGCAACTTTTCACTTGTTAGCAGTGCAATCAATCTGAGGCCCCGTACACACGTCCGAGGAACTCGACGGGCAAAACTCATCGTTTTGCTCGTCGAGTTCCTTGTGAAGCCGCCGAGGATCTCGGCGAGCCAACTTTCCTCATTGAACAACGAGGAAATAGAGAACATGTTCTCTATTTGGCTCGACGAGTTCCTCGTCGGCTTCCTCGGCCGAAAGTGTACACACGGCCGGGTTTCTCGGCAGAATACGGCTCCGATCGAGTTTCTGGCTGAATTCTGCCGAGAAACTCGGTCGTGTGTACGGGGCCTAACATTGCAGTGCAATTGTTCAAACCAATTATCCAAATTTGGCCTGCATGTGTAACCAAATCAATCTCAAATTTAGATTTAAACTTGAGTTGGGTCTTGCCATCTAATTGTATCACACTTAGCTAGCTTTAGACAGGTTCCTACAAGCTTGAAATCATACAATGTTGCCACTGAATTAGATGTACGTTACATGCAGCAGCTCCAACAACTGGTAAATCCAATGGGTAAAGCCATCTAAACATCTAAACCTAAAAGCTGTCCATTCATGTTACAATCTGACTGCACAATCTCTATGTGCAAGGGTCTACATGGACATGATTTGGTTGTTCTGGTAGGACTTTACACATATGGGGGTTTGTATTTTTTAGGGATATTGCACAGATTGTAACATATGTAACCTCTCAATAGCTAGCCACCCAATACCTGAATGGGCAAAAGATCACAAATATGCGCGTTGGATTTTGGCCTACATGGCTGACAACAGCCATGGCTGTACTATTACGGCACATTCATTCTGCCATTAGATTACTATTTTTTTTCTTTGCCTCTGTGTCAGTATAAGAACAGATTGACTGCAGGAACTTTCACAGAATAAGTCTGTAAATAATAAAAGAATAGACAGTTTAACAAACAAAGGGAGTGCTTTATACTGATCCTATAATGCAGAATCCTAGAAGGAAAAAAAAACGCTCATACATGAATTTCTTATATCCTTATTAAAACCGAGAATGGATTGATATTATCATATTAGCTAATATTTTAGGTCATTCAGGTGATCCTTTTGGTTTAATTTGGTTGAATCGTTTAAAAGTTTTTAAAAAACCTTCATATTTTATAGAGTTAAATACAGGAAATTATCCATTGCCTTTTAAAACAATGAAATACAATAGAATTCATACTCACCTGTCCGGTAGAGATCTACGGCTGCACAAAGAATCTCTCTATCCGACACTCGTGTGAGTGTCGATTTTCTGTTTCCCCTGCCACATCCTGTAGTTCAATCCACCAGCCTCTACATTGCTACCGTACCCTGTGCTGCAGGATGAAACCAAGTGTGCAGTGGGGGAACTGACATGCCAATGTGTGTTGGATGAGTAGATTCTTCGGGTAGCCAGATTTCTTAAGTGAATATTTCAGGCATGGTTGACTATAGTTTTCGATTGCAGGGAACTCTCGAAACAGATTTTGTACGTGAGAACAATATCTGATGTGCATGGCTCTTTAGTGCAGTTACAATTAGCTAAAACTAGGACTACAAGTCCCGGTACATGCCGCTAACAACCTGATATGTCTTGTAGCTCTTGGAAGGACATGGGCTCTTTGCCCTGCTTCAGAACTTCACAAAACATGATTTTACAGACCGTTGTATTGAAAAGACACTTACCTGGAACATTCTCCTGCTTCGGGCAAATTCCTTTTGTAGGCGTGAGAAGACGGTCTTCTTCATCGGGCGTGACTTGGATACCGATTTCCACTGGCTCTGCCACTTTCCTGAGCTCGGAGCGAGATGAGTGCGGAGGACTACTTTTATCCAGGTTCTTTTCATAGCAGCCTCCGCTTGGGACTCCGCACTGCTTCTTCTTGTGCTCTATAAAAACCAAAATGTCTCCCAGCGGGAAATTCATTTGACACTGTCCGCATGTTAACAAGTCGTGATCGTTGCCTCCACCGGACAGGGTAAGAGTCCCTGTCTCCGGGATGGGTAGGCCGTCGTCCTCATCTGGGATTACCGCTTCAACATGATGATGCTGTTCAGCTGCAATGAAGCATACATAAAATAAGGAGATTTAGTGATAAGCAGTGCAGCATTACATACCTCACTTAAAGGATATTTCCACCTTTCTAACATACTTTATATTACTGTAGGACAGTGCAGTGAAATAGCCAACTCTACATGTAGCCCCTGCTACCCATTTTATCCCTTTATAACCCCACAAGCCTTCAAATAGCCAATGGGCCTTCTGGCAAATGTTACATTTGGCCTATTGCCACAATGATCTGAATGTGACTGTTGTCTAAACTTGATAAAAAAAATATTTTACCCAATTGCAATGTTCTATAAAATTCACTTAGGGCAGCAAAAAACATCTAAAGAGTGGGCACAATGAAGACTGCAGACTCCTGCACAAGCATAAAGGGAAAAGATACATAAAGGATATCTAAATCCAAGAACAAACATTGTATATATTGCAGCTTGCCATTCCTTACATGAGTTGGCTGCATTTGTTTTCTCTTTTTTTTTTGGCTAAGTCCATTTTCAGGAAGTATCAAAAATACCTGTTGATTTTGCCATAAATGCCAAGTTCCTTCTGTAAACTACTAATCCAACCACCAACCCCCATGTAATGAAGATTAAGAAAAGGAAGACATGTTTAATTGTCATTGTTTCCCTCCATAGATGCAGTGGAGGTGAGAGCATAGGGACCCAGGGACATTTATTATTCACAGGATTATCAGGTGAAAAAAAAGGGAAGAAAGAAAACGATTGCAGCCACCACAAAGTCTAAAGTCTGGTTAGCTAAAAATACATATATAACTTTTTGTTTGGGGACTTGAATATGCTTTAATATATTTTACAAAAAGTGACTATTACTGTTCTGCCTTTTAGGTGGACAATAAAGTTAGAAACAAAAAGAAAAATTGTATTTACAAAAAAAAAAAGCAAACATACTGTATTACAATGGCCAAGTGTAGCAACTAAGCACAACCAAAATGTATGCCTTATAATTCATGTCTTTACTGCAAAAAAAAAAAAAGTGCCTATTTCGAGTTAAGAGTGCATTATTTTTGCAGCGTAAAAATACTTGACAGGTTCAAAAATAAAATGCTGTGACCACGTTCAACCTCGAGTTTGCAGATAATTGAACCTGTCCACATACAAATCCATTTCAACAGACAACCATTTTTTTCCCCATAAAGCTCGCCTGAGGACATCTGCGTTAAAGCTATCGATGGCATAAACAAGCAGACGAAAGGGATAGATGTCTCTTAATAGCTGCTGGTTCTGTAACCCGCCTCCCCCTCAAAACACCATAGGAGATACAGCATGCCCTTGGCAATACATAACACTTGAGATTCTACCTGTGCGCTCTCACAAGGATTATTTACTTGTAATGCATCCCCCCACCACCACAACCACATAGAAATAAAAATAAATATCTTCACTCAAAAAAGTGAAAAAATATATACTATTGCTTTAGTCGTGGATATATCAAACACTGCCTCTGCAAAAAAAAAAAAATGCAAAAAAAAAGCATCTCTTTCAGACCGAAAAAAAATTTTTTATCAGGTGTGCGATTACTCAGGGTTGTAATTAACGTCAAGAAAAAAGTACAAACTGTAGAAAAGCTATTTTTTTTCTTGTCGGTCTGACAATGCGACAATTGCGTGAAGTATCTTTATTATTTAAAGCTACTCAAATATGAAAAAAAAAATTTTTTTAGATTCCTATGAAGACTGCTAATAATATTATAGGGGGGAGGCTTTAACAATATTAATGAAAAAAATAAAAATAACCATGTAAAGAGATATGTTTCTAAAAAAGGCCAATATTCTCCCATCGATGTACAAGTTCTTTCTAAAACTAGAAAAAAACGTACCAAATCTTTTTTGTCCTAATGGTTGTGTCTTTGCTGGCCACAGCAGGATGGAGCAACAGAATGGAGTTAACACATAGATATGGGCATTCATAAGATGGTCGATAGAAGGAAGCTATCACAAAGGATTGGCCACTAATAATGATAAACTTTAATGATAACAAACAAGAATACTAGTCAACTGGAGCACTTAGTCTTAGCTTTGAGGTTCTAAATCACAAATAAATTCTTGTATAGAAGACTTTGTAGGCCTTTAATTCACAATACACCAATGTCAAAATGTCACATTTTTATTGAGCGTTTGCTAATTATTTCCCCTTCTGGCTCTATTTTGTCTGATGTTAACTAAATTCTTCCAATTACAGTTTTATTAAAGAACAAGATGCGGGTTCAGCTTCTGTCCCTGCCTTGTATCCTTCTCGGTGAACTTCCCAAGCAGGACATGTCCACACCTCATAAATACACTTAACTCCTGCTCAACAATAACAAGCCATTTTATCTGAGACCGTTAACCATTCACAGTGCAATAGGGGAAACTTCAGCCTAAAACTTTCCCTTCAAAATAACTGTTAGTGGGTCACTGACAGTAGATGCAGAAGGCAGAGCCGACGCGACATCTTCACCTGTCTATCTTAAGAGGTTTGAACTTAAAGCCTTCGAGGCAACTGGATCTCGTCGTTGAGAATTGACGCAACATCTTCACCTGTCTATCTAAAGAGGTTAGAAATTAAAGCCTTCAAAGCAACTGGATCTCGTCGTTGGGAATTGACGCAACATCTTCACCTGTCTATCTGAAGAGGTTAGAAATTAAAGCCTTCGAGGCAACTGGATCTCGTTGTTGGGAATTGTGAAACCCATTTGATAGGCCTGTGTGGTCTTCAAAGTTTTAGATATACCAACTGCATAATCGTACCAATCAATCTATCAACTCAAATGTTCTGTTATAATACTGCATAATAGGCACTAAGGTATTGATATTTAAAGCTCTATATGTTGATTTTTGAAATTCACCAATACATCGACCTTGCTTATATACCTGTATGAAGTTATGCTTTGTAATCTTTAATATCTTTAATAAAATGTAGTGAAAGAAAAAGCTCTATACATTTTTGATAAGGCACCAATGATAATGCACACAGCAACTAATCAAATTCTAGTTTACGGTACTCGTGTTTCTAAAAAAAATGTATTCTGATTGGTTGACATGCAGATTTTTACACTTAGCACATTACCATCTTATTAAAATATTGCTGTGCATACTTTCCCCCCACTGCTTGCTCACAGAAAGACACTGAAGCAATACTTCCATATTGAGTCCCCTGTATATATTTCCCTTCGTAAAATTCCAGATCGTAAAGATGCTTCATAACTCAGTGACTCCACCCTCTAGCTTTCCAAGGCACAACTCAATATCACGCTTATAGGCCACCCGTTAAATACAGGATCAGTGATGCAGCAATAAAATGCCAATCGACTGGAATCCAATGTTTTAAATTAATTTACTTTAAAACTTACAAAAAAAAATGAATGCCACTGATATAGATTTATAGATTGACGATATACTGTCAACTGATCAAGGGCCAAGGGGTCCACTTAGTGTTTTCCATTATGTTTGGTCATAACCTCTATGAATATCTCCTACTATCTTACGAGTCATCTAAATTTGAATTATATTTAGGATCTTACTGCAAGTCTATTTCAACACGACCGTTGCAACGAGTGCCAAGTTCTGTGCAAAACATCGTTTGACGCAATCAATTACGAAGCTACAGGGCCAGACTATCTATGCAAAGGCAGATTCTCTTCTGCAGGTAGCTTTGCAAACCGTCAGCCATCTGCAGAACTGTAACGGATAATTCTCTAAATTCTGATCAGTGTTCAGGTTCTTTTTCATTCTCTGCTCATAAAACACATGCATGCCTTCTATTAATAGACTCCCAAACATGGATACATTCAGTTAGATATCCCTATTGTATATATAGAGGTACTGTTACATAAGGTGTGAGAGGCTCATGAAAAAGTTGAATGGCAGCTTAAGGAGTACTAAGAATTTTTTTTTTTTTCTGAGATTTGTCAAGTTGCTTTATAACCTGGAAGTAACCAAAGTGCTGGTAAATATATAGCTTTAGAAAAGCCCATTTTTATTCATCTCAGACCTACAGAATATTATTTTGGGTTAAACTGGATGGACCTGTGTCTTTTTTCAATCAAATGAACTATGTAACCATATAACTATCTCATAGACTATTTTAGATCTGAACATTTTTACATTTTGGAATACTGACTCTAAGACTATAAAACATTTAAATAGATATTTACGAGAAAAATACAATTCTGCAATTGCTATATTTAAGGATATTCTGAATTTAAGAATACTGATCAATTTAATCCAGAAGCAGTCAGGATTAAACAAAAGCCAATCTATTTCTCTTTTATTTAATTGTTTTCCAAGAAATATTAGATTCTTGACCACTCCAGCATCTGAAAAGGCTTTTCACAGATTACAGAGTGCAATATATTGCATGCCACTTAGCCAATTAGGAGGATAAAGTCAAACGTAATAAATCATAAGTATTAAGTTGTGCAGATTTTTTTTTTTAGCATATTGCTGTGCACAATTATGCTGATTCTGTGTCATCATTTGTAAATCTCCAATGAGCCAAACAAAATGTTCTTCACTAAAAAATCAAGATATACAAGCAATTTGAAAGTGCCAATATTACATGCAAATTAGAATGCAAAGGAGGAAAAAACTGGCGCAAGTTGTGGACACATGAACATAAAAAAAAAAAACTTGAGAGTCAAAAACTAGAAAAATAATGTTTTTTTTTTACAGAACTGTAGTCTGATGTAAGGCCTTTCATCTTGTGGTTGAATCAATTGATAAGGTTTTAACATTTAGTCAAAATTAGAGCGATGGATTCAATTTTTAAGTTCCGATCATCACTATTTTAAAACAAACTTGAGAAACTGTTTTAAAAAATTTAAAATATCTAATAAATTTGATCTGTTTTGTTTAGTTTAGGAACAAAATCTTCCATTCATATTTTGTTCCTTAGCATCATTATTTGGAAAAATAAGTAAAATAATAAGCAATTATTTTATTTTTTTTGCTAAATTGCAGTTGGGTAGAAAATTGGCCTTGTCCAAAAAAGACCAATTAGCATCCACGCTGCAAAAACAAAGTGTTGATGAACTAAAAGCGAGTACATAAAATATCTTAAGGTGCCAAAAAAAAAAAAAAAAGCCAGAAATAACCTAAAACTTCTACATGATGATATCATTTTTTCTTTTCAAACTCTAGCTATTCAAAGGCACAAAATCACACAAAAATTAGCTTTGAAAATCGGCTGTTTGGAATGCTGGCGTGCCAATAAACATTTTTTTTAAAAATACGCATATTTTAGCTGGTGCTGAGAGCTTATAATTTAGCGTGAATAGGGAAGCGTGTTAAAAGGCTGTCTCACAGTTTGTGATCAGTGCTACAACGCACAGGTTTATTGAAAATATAAATATACTTTATTGAAAAGCATTTATTGAAACGATAAATACACAGAGCAAGCCAATGCAAATCCTGAAGAGAGACTTTCGGATTCGGCTTGCATTATGCAAAGAAAGAAGAAGAAGGAAAAAAAAAGCAATGTTCTCTTGCTGCTATTTCATCAAATGCAGTATTTTTGGATAGGCAAACCAAATTCCAAGTTTGCAGCGGTGGCGGCCATCGGCATATACAAATGCAGGTTGAGTGTGTGACTAATATGGGGGGGCCCAACCACACTACTATATACCCCAAATGCAATGAAGTAAGCTACAGCTGCAATAAGAAGCAACTCCCTTCTGGTTTTAACCCTTTAGCTGCTGATGAGTCAGCGGCGCTCGCACAACAACACATTAGATAAGTCTGAAGTACGAAGGGGCTTCACACCTGGATTTTTCTTTTTTGTCATTATAATTGTTATGATACTCTTGAGTGGTTTGCGTACTTTGGCGAAGGCTACAACTCTGCAGAATTAAATGTGATGAGTTAAATTAGCACATGTAATATAATTCCTTGTCTTCCAAGATCACTCCCTCCTCCTCCTCTCCATGGGATACGCAGGAGATTCATGTTGTGTCTGTAGGGCCTCATTCAAACCTTCATTGAACTACAAAAGTCATCAAAACGCGTTTTCTGCTACTCTATATTTAAGGCTGGAGGCTCGTTTCACCTGAGACGAAGGCAGTGGACTTTTTTTATTTTTTTGCCTGACCTAATTTATTTCACTTTCGGATTATTATGAAAGCTTGCGGGGTAATTTCCCCACCTTACTTCAAGACACCCAAAAATACCAAAAATGAATCCATGCATTGGCTTGGCTCACGGAAGCTTTAGCATGCTAAAATGCAAAAGTGTTAATGCAAGAGACACTACACCTTACTATTATCGACTTCTAAAGAATAAAAACGAATGGCGAGAGATTGCAAAAAAAATAAAACATATTGCCCTAAAAACATCTTGTAGGCAACTTTGGTGAGTTCTGAGAGGGCAAGTTAATAAGATGGGCTGTTTAGATTGGGGAAAGTCAAGTTAGCAAGTTATCTAAAATACCAATTGTTCTTGCAAATGGTAATAAGTAAATGTCGTTGGCACAATTTTTGAAAAACGAGTGACCTAAAAAAATATTTGAAAAGTTAATTGACAATACAAGCCACCATAGGTCTGTGGCATATGGGACGCAGAAAGGTGCAACTGTATAGAGTCCAGCCATCAAAGGCAAGTGCGTCTGGAAGGGATTTGCATAAATAAATGTCCTCTTTGTGCCTCAGATGCTGCAGCAGTAAACAGACTTGTATGTTGATTTCCACATTTTCACAGTAACACTACGAAGGATTCGTAGCCACTAGCATCGAATCTTATAGACTCGGAGCTCCCCCTAGTAGTCATTGCTTGTCAGTTTTTTTTTTTTTGTTTTTTTTTTTAATGCCTTAGGGCACAATTGAAATGTGCAGCTTAAAACTTAAATAAAAAGAGTCTTGGAAAAGTTCATTTAAAAAAAAAAAACGAATTGCTAAAGAAACAAAAGATAGACAATAAACACAAAAAGTCATTGGGAAATTCAGGACTGCTTGCATGCCTATGCTACACACCTTGCCAATCCAGTCCAGCAATGGACTATGCCTTGACTTGGTTATCATCTGATCAATCTATGTCTTGCTGCTGTGCATTTAAAAACCTATTATTACTTAAGAGCACTTCATCCCTTTTAAGCTGTATAATCCGTTGAATTAATTCATTGGAAGATCTAAACTTTTCAAACTTACGCTTTTTTTTTTTGACGACCATCTACCGTAATATTTTCAAAATTTGTAAAAATTTAATCAAAAGAAAATAAATAAAAATTGATTGTAGTTGAATTTATGGTATTTTTTTTCAATGGTGTGTTTTTGAATGCTTGATAACTTTGCATGTGAAGTGGCGATGGTGTGTGAAGTGGAGACGGTGTGTGAACTGAAACCGTGAGAATAAAAAAAAAGCCCCCAAAAAAAGGGGTCGTAGAAATTTTAATCTCTGTATAAAATGTGGTCATAGGTAGATGTCACGTTTCTTCCTGTTTTCAACCACAGTCCTTTTCCTGTGGGGCGCTACCTGTCGGCAATAAAAGAGGTCGGCGCTCCTTCAATTCACGCTATCGATCTAATTTCAAGACTATTTGCGTAAATTCACCACTTTTAAAGCAGTCTTCCTAATGAACAATTAAAAATATAACAGGTTCGCTTTGGGACAGCAAAGTTTTTATTTATTTTTTATTTAAAGGCAAAAAAAGGAAACATTTGCTGTCTGCTGCTGCAAGAATTTCACACTGCCTGCTCTCTCTTGGGAGAAGAAGCTATCTCTAATATAGAAAAAAAAAAAACAGACTTAGAGCTGATGAAATCGTAAAGCCAGGATTATGTAATTTAAACAAACCTGTCAGGGGAGGGAAGTGCGATTCCATATTCAATAAAGAGATCGCAAATAAAAAGATGCTTTTTAATTGCAGCCCAGAGCAAGGACCACAGGTACCACCTTTTTTTTTTTTTTTATAAAACTACGACACTCGATAAAAAAAAAAAAAAGTAATTTTTCTATAACCTGACATAACGCATATTAAACTCAGTATGAAGTCTGCAGATCGGGGGGGGTGAAAAAAATGCATGTCGTCGAGGTAATATTAATTGCGGTTCCCTGTTGCATTTTTAGACACCGTAATCATTTAACACGCTTAAATTAAAATGTCAAAGTTTGCTAATTATTGGCGCAATAGATAATAGATAAATCTGTACTGGGTGACAGTGACTAGAGAGGGATGTACTTTTTTTTTCTTTTTTTTTTTTTTTTTTTTTAGGCCTCTGCCTTGTCGGAGGTAAAGAAATGCTCCTTCAGCGATTCTATCATAGATAAGGCCTAATTGGTGCTGGGTTTCAGTTTCTAAATATTTTTTTTTTTTTTTTTTCTTTAGAAAAGGGGACTGCTGAGAAATACAAAAGAGGAGGCTCAGGTGCTTGTGTAGGTATAGAATTTTTTTTTTTACAAGTGTATCTACAACTGAGGGCAAGTTGATTGGAAGCCTATAAGGTGGCATGTGGACGTCTGGCGTAGAAAAAGTAACTCTCCCAGGCTTCAGATTCCTATATAACACAAACCAGAGGGCTTTTTAAACAATAAACAATGCAAAACTGGTTCGACTACTCTCTCAAGCTACGTCTGCATGTACCTTCATGATAAAACATCTACACTCTCTCTTGCAATCCCTTCGTTTTCTCTCCCTATAGCTTTTTTTTTTTTTTTTAAGTCCTGATGATTCTTTTATTGTTGGCAGGACCCAAACGTTGCACGACCCCCCTTTTAGGTCTTACACATTGCCTTCAGGTTCCCAGCTAGCTGTCTGGCTTTTGTTGCTGTTTGTTTAGGAGATGTCAACATAATCCACTGCACAATGCCATCAAAGAAAAAAAAAAAAGAAACGACAGCCCTAGCGCAGGCGATGGAATCGATCGATCCCCAGCTGAACATCCCAGTGCACAAGCACCAAAAAAGACCTTACAGTCCAACCTGCCTCTTTCGTTTTTTGGCTTCTTATTGCTGTCACCTATTTCACAGAATCTTAAAAAAAAAAAAAAACCCACAGCACAAATTTTGACATCACAATGCTTTTTTTTATTCAATTACCCGTGCGTGAAACGACCCTTTTTTTTTTTTTTTTCATTTGCATAATTTGCTAATCCCTAGGGAGGGGAACACCCCAAGTCTGGCTCGCTACTGTACTTCCCGCTTCGTACAGATGTGCATTCTTGTACAGCATTATGAAAGAGAAACGTGCACTAGAATAAGTTATGGCGCAGAAAGAATATACTGATTTTTTTGACAGTTGTCAACGCTCCTACAAGCAGCTCTCAAATGCAAAAATAAGCAGGCAAAGCATACGCAGAATCTGCAAAGCAGTCTAGGAAATAATAAAAAAAAAAAAAAACGCAAGCTGGGCGAATATTGCATCTCGAGTTTAGCAGCCAACAAACTCATCGTGCATGGACCTTGCCAGAGGACCTGCTTCCAGAAACGTCATTTTTGACCAGGGTGTCAAAATCTATGCTCTGCTTCCTAAATACTCATAGCCATGCACCAACAGCTCTACATTTGTGTCTATACCATGTTTGATCAAGACCATTGGTGAAGCTTACAACTGAGGCCATGCATTAAAAAAAATCAAGACAACCTTCTCTGGTGCAAGCAGGGCCACGGCCATGCAAGGGTTACTCAGGGTGCCAATGCACTTTCATGAATATTCAAATGGCACCAATGATGTCATTTCAAAAGTCAATGATCAACCATGCTAAAATCAGGAGAATGTAAACAGCAAATATACTTACCTGATTCAAGTCATCTACAGCCCTTCTGAAACTGGAACATTGAGGGGTGCACAGAGGTATCCCCCAGATCCTCCCCAAAAAAAACACCCCTTCTTCCCCCACTGCTTTCAAGATATCATTCATATATAAACTCCAAGGATCCCCCCAAATATCAGCTGAACCCTAAACAGATTTTGTTTTTAAAAAAAAATGCAAAAACTCCAGCAGCCCATGCACATGTAAATATTGCATGGTAGCAATTAAGTCTACAAAATAAACCTAGCAGCATAATTTCCTCTTCTCAAAGCCTAGATCTCATCTTTTTTTCATATTTTTATTATTTAAAATAAATAAAGCAAGGTATAAACTGACACAGCAAAGCTGTTCCTCGTCACAAAAGGGAACAAAAAAAAACAAAAAAAACAAAACAGCCTTTCTAAATAATTCATCAAAATAGTTCCCCTTAAAAAATATTTTCCTGAGCGATGGAGAGAAGGAAAGCATCGCCGCAGACTGCTCTTCCCCTGCAAGGCAGGGGAGGGGAGAGCCCCTTATATATCCCTATATATATATTTATTTATTTAAATTTGTTAAAATCTTCCATAAATATTCTGCCGGCTCTCCCCGGCTGGCTTGGCCCCCCTAGGACTAATGCAATAAGGGGGTCGACATGCAAAAAAAGGAAGGGTGGTTGGACATAACAGGCTATTGCACTTTATTATTATTTTTTTAAGGGCTTCCAGGAGCTGGGATGGAGAAGGGGGAACGATGCAGCCGCTTGGAGAGCCCGAGCAGTGGGCGGGAAGAGCTGAGCCTTGGGTAGCTGACTGCCTGCACCATCTCAGCAATGTGTAGTTCCCCCTTTCTGTCCCCATTTACCCCAGGAAGGCAGAGAGGGAGAGATCAACACAGACCCCCATTGACTGCCATTGACAAAATACACAGCAAACATTGCTGTCACATTTCCTCCATGGAAATCCACCAAGATAAATATTCATGTTCTATGCTTCAGCACAGCAGACAACAATAAAATTGCATTTTTCTTGATTAAAATCTGGTTAACATATCACTGCAGTTTATAAATGACACACTGAGATGGCATGGTTAATGCCATAGGTGCAGAAATATATGCATGTATGGAAATAATTATATAGCAATATATATATAGATGCATCTGTATATATAGAGATATAGATAAATCTCTCTCTCTCTCTCTCTCTATATATATATATATATATATATATATATATATATATATATATATATATATATATATATATATATATATATACAGTTTGCAGTGTTCTAAGCTACAAAAAGTTACGTTTTTTTGCTTTGTAATGACAATACTTCTGTGATTTCTGAACAATTACACCAACCACGATTGCACGATTGCTGGGGTTGATAATGGGCCATACTCGTATACAGCACATTAGAATTTCCTGTAAACACTATGCGTGCTCTCGAGTGTGACATACAAAGATTAATCATGTACACAGTTTCCCTGATTCTACCACCATCTGATTGCAAGCTCTGTGGTACCAGGGGTTGCATTTTGTGACTGTGTTTTGCATGCACACTGGCACATCAGCCTATTTTATATATATATATATATATATATATATATATATATATATATATATATATATATAATCTGCAAGGACAGGCAATAGCAATCAATAAGAACAGGCTCTAAGTGAAGATAATGATTTTGGAACTTGTGCACACCCCCCCTAAGAATTATACAGGTAATTAACGATAATTCTATGACTTTTACTCAGGGATTGCTCTGCAGCAAAGCTTTTCGATCCCTTGTAGGTATGCAAGTGTGATGGCCTTTGCATTGCAAGCTGCCACATGTGTGTCTATGTTGGAGAGGGCCTTTTGCACCCCAAGCATGCATGCCAAACTTTTCAAAACTCATCTAATACAATTGCAAGTGACAGTTCACCGGTCTGATGTCAGGTCCCACTTGATTTAAACGTTCTAGGCGATTCTGCACTCCCATGGGCATAATCTAGATTTGAGGTGCAGACGTCCCAAGCAATGTGGGTACCATATCCTAGGAGGTATGTGTCCCATCTGAGTGTACGGTGTCTACCTCCCTTTCCTAATAAATTGATCAAGCAACCTCCTCCTTTCGCTCTCCCCCCTTTTCCCTCCCTAGGCTCTCCTGCCAGTTTGGTTGCATTTCCATCTTACAACCACTCAGTTGTAATACTGTTATAAACATATGTTTGCCATTAGCTCTCCCCCGTCTGTCCTGTCCAGGTTCTACCTCCCCACCATCTCCTTGCCCCTGCAACTTTTTCTTTTTTCTAAAACTGCACATATTCACATCCAGAATCTCAGGCCGCCTACTGCCATGGAATTTGATTCAATGATTTGCAATAAAATAATAAAAGACTAATGCCCCAAGACACCTGGCCACTGCCATAGAAGTGATACTGAGCAAGGTCAGGGCATGCAAGATTAAAAAAATAAATAATAATAATAATAATAATAATAATAATAATAATACTAATTACATTTTATTAGATCTTCAGAAGTCTATGGTCAGGTTTACCTTTTTTGCCTAATTAAATGCAGACTGACTGGGTGTCATACTACAGGGGGGCAATGCAAGTGAGTTCAAATGAATGGGTACATGTGTAGGGCTGTGCATAGCTGCAAGCATTAAAAAACATTTCAGGGAGGTTAAATAGCAGTGCACAGAAGTTTCCCCTAATATTGTCTTGATGGACCCCAGGCAATGCTTTCTAATATTAAGATTTTTTAGCTACACCTCTAAACTGTAAAAAAGCAAAGAACAAATGTAACTTAATAAATATAGACTGCAATGTTCGAAAATACAAACTCATGTGGATTCTTGGAGTTTTAGACACCCTTAGGTGTAATGTACTCAGAATCAGACTGTCATACTGTCATGATGGGCCCCCAACGATAGACTGCAATGTTCCAACACAAACTCTATAGGATGTTGGGATTTTTGACACCCTTAAAATGCCTTTTATTTCAGTGGGAGTAATACTCTCAGAATCAAGGATTGTCTTATATTGTCCTAGTGGACTCCAAAGATAAAGTGTAATATTCTAATGTACAGACTCAATTGCATATTGAAGTTCTTAGTGCCCTTAAAATCTCAATTACTTGACTAGATGTAATGTTCTCATAATCAAAGACTGCCCTTGTACCATCCTGGTGGACCCCAAAGGTAGACTGTAATGTTCTCAGGATAAAAGACTGCCCTTATACTGTCCTGATGGACCCCAACGATAGACTGTAATGTTCTCAGAATCAAAGACTGCCCCTATACTATCCTGATGGACCCCAAAGATAGACTGTAATGTTCTCAGAATCAAAGATTGCCCTTATACTGTCCTGATGGACCCAAAAGATAGACTGTAATGTTCTCAGAATAAAAGTCTGCCCTTATACTGTCCTGATGGACCCCAAAGATAGACTGTAATGTTCTCAGAATCAAAGACTGCCCTTATACTGTCCTGATGGACCCCAACGATAGACTGTAATGTTCTAATGCAAAAACTCAATTGGACATTGGAGTTTTAAAATCCCCAAATACTTGACTAGGTATAATCAAAATCAATGAACTGTCCTTATACTTTCCTGATGGATCCCAAAGATAGACTGCAATGTGCTGATGTACATATTCAATTGGATTTTGGAGTTTTAACAGCAAAATTACTTGACTAGGTGTAATGTTCTCAGAATTAAGGACTGTCATGTTCTCAGAATTAAGGACTGTCCCATACTGTCCTGATGGACACCTCAAAGATAGAGTGCAATGTTCTAATGTACAAATTCAATTGGATTTTGGAGTTTTCAATTCCCAATTACTTGACTAGGTGTAATGTGCTCAGAATTATGGACTGCAATGTTCCCAGAATTAAGGACTGTTCTATACTGTCCTGGTGGACCCCAAAGATACAATGCAATGTTCTCAGGATTAAGGACTGTCCTATATTGTCCTGGTGGACCTCCAAGACAACGTGCAATGTTCTCAGGATTAAGGTCTGTCCTATATTGTCCTGGTGGACCTCAACGATAAAGTGCAATGTTCTCAGAATTAAAACCTACCCTACATTGTCCTGGTGGACCTCAAAGATAAAGTGCAATGTTCTCTGAATTAAAACCTACCCTACATTGTCCTGGTGGACCTTAAAGCTAGAGTGCAATGTTTTCAGAATTATGGACAGTCCTACATTGTCCTGGTGGACCTTAAAGCTAAAGTGCAATGTTTTCAGAATTATGGACTGTCCTATATTGTCCTGGTGGACCTCAAAGCTAAAGTGCAATGTTTTCAGAATTATGGACTGTCCTATATTGTCCTGGTGGACCTTAAAGCTAAAGTGCAGTGTTCTTGGGATTAAGGACTGTCCTATATTGTCCTAGTGGACCTCAAAGATAAAGTGCAATGTTCTCAGAATTAAAACCTGCCCTACATTGTCTTGGTGGACCTCAAAGCTAAAGTGCAATGTTTTCAGAATTATGGACTGTCCTATATTGTCCTGGTGGACCTCAAAGCTAAAGTGCAATGTTCTCAGGATTAAGGACTGTCCTAAATTGTCCTGGTGGACCTCAAAGCTAAAGTGCAATGTTCTCGGGATTAAGGACTGTCCTATATTGTCCTAGTGGACCTCAAAGATAAAGTGCAATGTTCTGAGAATTAAAACCTGCCCTACATTGTCCTGGTGGACCTCAAAGATAAAATGCAATGTTCAAATGTTCAAACTCAATTGGATGTTGAGACCCTTGGCACCCTTAAAATCCCAGTTATATAGGACTGTAATGTTCTCAGAATCAAGGACTGTCCATATACTGGATACTAGGTAATCCTAAATGTGCCACCTTAAAAAAAAAAAATCTGACCTGGATATATAGCAAAGAACAATTGTATCTCTTAGGGGGGAACTGTAAGATTTTAGGACTGCCTGGTGTCCTTAGAATGCATCCCAGGACAATGTTGCAAAGAAAAAAAACCTGGAAATCACAGCTGGCAGCTAACAAAAGTGCAGCACGACTGCTTCACCAGGGTGCTGTCAAAAAAAAGGCAGCACATGTGTTCAGCAACTTTTCCTGACTTCCCAAATCTCTTCTGATTTTCCCCCCACTCTCTCTCTCTCTCTCTCCTTCTCTCTCTCTCTTAAAAAACTTTTCCTGGTGCCCAGCTCCTTGCAAACCACCACCACCAACCCCCCCAAAGAAGAGATCGGTGACCCCCCTCCATGCAGACTTACGTGCGATGATCTCCCTTTGTAACAAGTGTTGCGGGTTCCCTTGCTTGCGACGGGACATTGCCTTGGCATTTACAGTGGCATCGCCCGGAGATCTGCACACTGCTCCTTCCTCTCCCACCTTCCTCGGCTCTCCCTCTTCTTCTTCCTCCTCCTTCTTCTCCTTCTTCTTCTTTTTCAAAATGCAAAACAAGGAAGGAAAAAAAAAAATCAAATAAAAAAAAAAGAGTGAGACCTGGGTGCCCCTCTTTTCAGCTCAGCTAGGGCAGTGTGATCTCCAATCTTCGCAACTTAAGAACTGCCTGTGCCCACTCCACTTAAGTCCACGGTGCCCAAAAAAAAAAAAAAAAAAAAATTAAATTGAAGGTAAAAAAAAAAGGAAAAAAATGCCAAAAATAAAATAAAAAATATAATAAAATGCCCAAAAATAAAAATATATAGAGAGAGTGGGAGCTGACCCTTTTTGCTGGTTGCAGGGGTTGCCCAAGAGTGTCTTCAGCTCGCAGGGAAGCCTGGCACTGCCCTGCACATTCACTGTCCAGCACTTTGCACTGCTCCACTTGGCTGGCACTAAGGAGGGGGGTTGGGGGGGTGGGGGAGGAAGGAGGACTATTTAATGGTGAAGATGGCGGAGTCCTGGTTCTCTGGGAGCTCTCTGTCTCTCTATGGCTGGGTCTGCCTCTGTACAATGGGATAAAATTCAAGTTCAAGTACGGACGTGACGTTTAATCTGCACCAGAGACAAAAAGACCGAGAGACTAGGAGCACTGGGGGCGACTAGTGGTGGCTTTTTAACATTGTACCCTGGAACACAAGAAGAAGAAGACACAGACTACTAGCACATGCCTCTAATGCTTCTTTGTACATCGCTCCTGCTCCTGCAGCCGACATTCTTCCCCCCCTCTTTTACATAGCGGGGGACAGCTTTGGAAAGGCAGACTTTTCTTGTACCCCCCTCTTGCTTGTCCTGCCAGCTGACATTTATAAACACTCTACTTTTTTTCTTAATTTATTTGTTACATTGTTTACAAAACAAACATACATTGTTACCATTTTCCATATAGTGTAACAATTCTCATTTCTGGGCATGGCTGATCCTAGAAGAGCCATCGGCAAGTTTCCGATTCGGAAAGCCGCGTCCGACCGCCTTTGCGCGTTTTTGGTGGGGCTCATGCAGACGGACGGTCGCTTTTTTTTATCAAAATTTGGAATCTACGGTGTTGCGGTTATCGGTCGCTGCTGCCCTATGTCACACATAAACGCGCGTTCAAATTCATCTAAGTGCTTAAAAAGTGGGCATGCGTTGCCTTCCGTTGATATGCGTTTTTTCTTTTTTTCGCGTTCAATTGCTATGGGTCCCCTGTAAACATACACACACCGTTACAATTTTCATACATTGTCACAATTCTCCTTTCTGGGTTTGGAGAGGCATGGCTGTTCCTAGAAAAGCGATCGGCAAGTTTCCGATTCAGAAAGCGGCGCTTTACCGCCTTGTGCGTTTTTTTGGGGGGGGGGTTCGTGCAGACGGACGTTTGCTTTTTTTTGTAACTGGATTTGGAGTCGACGGCATTTGCGGTTATCGCTCGCCGGGCCTGACCACCTTGTGCGTATTTTTTTTTTGGGGGGGGGGGGGGTTCGTGCAGACGGACGTTTGCTTTTTTTTTGGTAACTGGATTTGGAGTCGACGGCATTTGCGGTTAGCGGTCGCCGCTGCCCTACGTCACATGGTTTGGAGTCGACGGCATTTGCTGTTATCGGTCGCCGCTGCCCTACGTCACATGGTTTGTTTACACATAAACGCATGTTAAAATTTTTGAAAGTGTTCAAAAAGCGGACACGCGTTGCCTTCCGTTGGCGTGCATTTTTCACGCGCGTTGACATGCGTTTAAAGGCACTTTGATATGCATTTTTATGCGCGTTCAATTGCGCGTTTAAATTCATCGAAGTGCTTAAAAAGCATAGTCTTCCATTGCATGCATTTTTAATGCATGCAATTTTTTAATGATATGCGTTTTTTTTTTTTTTTTTTGCACGTTCAATTCCTATGGGTATGGGTACACATGCTACAATTTTCATATATTGTCACAATTCTCCTCTCTGGACTTGGGGAGGCATGGCTGTTCCAAAAAGAGCGATTGGCAAGTTTCTGATTTGGAAAGCGGCCTTGCGCCTTTTGTGGGGCTCATCCCGACGGACGTTCGTTTTTTTTCCGAGTCAACGGCATTTGCGTTTTTCAGTCGCTGCTACCCTATACGCCATGAGCTTGTTCACACATAAATGCACGTTAAAATTCATGAATATGTGGACATGCGTTGCTGTCCGTTGGGGTGCATTTTTATGTGCGCTGGCGCGCGTTTTAAAGCACGTTGATATGCATTTTTATGCTTTTTATGTTTTCAGTCGCTGCTGCCCTACGTCATGGCCTTGTTCACACATAAGCGCATGTTAAAATTCAAGACAATGCTCAAAAAGTGGATGTGCGTTGCCTTCCGTCAGCATGCATTTATATGGGCACGTTGATATGCATTTTTATGCGCATTCAATTACTATGGGCCCTTGTAAGCATACATACACTGTTATAATTTTCATACACTGTCACAATTCTTCTTTCCGGGCTTGGAGAGGCATGGCTGTTCCTAGAAGAGCAATCAGCAAGTTTCCGAAAGGTAAGGTCTTCGAAACGGGGGTCCGGCCACCTCGCGCCTTTTGTGGAGCTCGTGCAGACGGAAGTTCGCTTTTTGTAACGGGATTTGGAGTCAACGCCGTTGCGGTTATCGGCCACTGCTGCCCTATGTCATACGCAAAATCTGGTGCAACTGTGCATAGTAGCCAATCAGCTTCTAACTTCAGCCTGTTCAATTAAGCTTTGACAACAAAACGTGGAAGCTGATTGGTTTCTATGCAGAGCTGCACTTAGTAAATCAATCCCATTGCTAGAATTCTTGTTCACACATAAACGCGCGTTAAAATTCACGAGAATGCTCGAAAAGTTGGCGTGCATTTTTAAATGCAATGACACGTTTTAATGCACGTTGATATGCATTTTTATGCATGTTCACATGCATACACTGTTACAATTTTTATACACAGGGGTTGATTTACTGAAACTAGAGACTGCAAAATCTGGTGCAGCTGTACATGGTAGCCAATCAGCTTCTAGCTTCAGCTTGTTGAATTAACCTTTGACAAAAAAAAACTGGAACCTGATTGGTTTCTATGCAGAGCTGCGCCAGATTTTGCGCTCTCCAGTTTTAGTAAATCTCCCCTATTGCTATAATTCTCCTTTCTGGGCTTGGAAGGGCAAGACTGTTCCTAGAAGAGTGATTGGCAAGTTCTGATTCGGGAACGTAAAGTCTTTGAAAGGGGCGTCCGATCACCTTGTGCTTTTTATGGGGCTCATGCAGATTGGCGTTCGCTTTTTTTGGAACAGGCCTTCTCTCACATAAACGTGCCTTAAAACACATGAAAATACTTGAAAAATAGATGTGTTACTTTCCATTGACGTGCATTTTTATGTGAATTGGCGTGCTTTTAACACGCGTTGATGCAAGTTTTTTAGAACATTTGCTATGGGTCCTTGTAAGGGGCAAAATAATAAAAAGCTTTGCGTAGATGTGCGTTTACATACATATACGTGCATTGCATTGGGTTTAGATGCATACATGTAGCATTTTAACGCAATGAAACGCACTGCACATGACACCAGCGTTGTGGTGTGAACAGGACACCTGTTTTCTATATGTCCTTGCAGTGACCTGCATTTTTCCCATGCGATAACAGGCCTGTTCACACACAAACGTGCTTTATATAATCATGGACATGCTCATAATGTGCGTTTCCTTCCATTGATGTGCATTTTTATGTGCACTGACATACGTTTCAACACGCGTTGTTTTTATGTGCATTAATTTGCTATGGCTCCTTGTAAGGGACAAAATAAAATGCTTTTTTTTTTTTTTTCCTAAAAAGATTTGCTTTGCATTGATATGCATTTATTTGCTATGGGTCCTTGTAAGGGACAAAATAATAATAAAAATAATTAATAATAGATTTGCATTGCATTGATGTGTATTTATTTGCTATGGGTCCTTGTAAGGGACAAAATAATAAAAAGCTTTTTTTTTTTTTCTTTATATATAGATTTGCATTGCATTGATGTGCATTCATTTGCCATGGATCATTGTAAGGGACAAAATAATAATAAACAATTAAAATAAAATTCTTAATAGATATGCATTGCATTAATGTGCATTTATTTGCCATGGGTCATTGTAAGGGACAAAATAATAATAAAAAAAATAATTCTTAATGGATATGCATTGCATTGATGTGCACTTATTTGCCATGGGTCATTGTAAGGGACAAAATAAAAAATAATAATAAAAAATTAAATACAATTCTTAATAGATATGCATTGCATTGATGTGCATTTATTTGCCATGGGTCATTGTAAGGGACAAAATAATAATAAAAAAATAAAAATAAAATTCTTAATAGATATGCATTGCATTGATGTGCATTTATTTGCCATGGGTCATTGTAAGGGACACAATAATAATAAAAAATAAAAATAAAATTCTTAATCGATATGCATTGCATTGATGTGCATTTATTTGTCATGGCCATGGGTCATTGTAAGGGACAACATAATAATAATAATAATAATAATAATAATAATAAAATGTTTCTTAATAGATTTGCATTGCATTGATGTGCATTTATTTGCTATGGGTCCTTGTAAAGGACTAAATAATAATAAAAAATAAAAAAAACATTTTTTGTTTCTCAATAGATTTGCATTGCATTCATGAGCATTCACATGCATTGCATTGGGTCAAACTGCATAAATGTAGCATTTTAATGCAACAATCTGCACATGACACCAGCATTGTGATGTGGACAGGACACTTATTTTCTATATGTCCTTACGGTGACCTGCATTTTTCCCCTTGCGGTAAAATGCAGGTCGCTGCGCTATATGTGAACAGGGCCTTAGAGTTGCAAGCAGCGCATAAACAGCTCCAGCAGGTTCCCAAAATGATTTAAAAGTGAGTTTGTTTTTTTGGGGGGGGGGGGGGGGTTCGGCAGGTTGACTTCTGACTGAGCCTTTGGCCCGTGGGCGTGAGCCCCAAAGCAGTTTGGGAAATAAATGAAAAGTGTTGTGATTGGTTGCAAACTGGTTTAATTACGAAACCCAATGGGCCCACCATGCCAGTGCGGTAGATGACAGCGCCGGTGTCCCAGGATGTGATTTTCACCGATTGGCATCCAAGTGTAGCTTGTTAGGCTGAAGGATCTTGGGGGGGCTCTCCGCTCTTCAGGTCTTACCGATGAAGCATTACACCTACAGTGTGAGCGAAGCTTCACTCCTACAGCCTCCGAACTGACAATTTATTTTATAAATTATTCGTTATTTCACAAGCACCCAAGGACACATCCATCGGAGGTATAATTAAAACAAGCAAAACTTGGAAAGCCCAAAACCTTTCGATCCATCTTCTTCCAGGTTCAAAAATATGACTGAAAATCTTTAATATTTCTGATTCGTTCCAAAAAGACACAGCGTTCACCCCGAGCAAGAAGCGTGCAGGGTTAATAATTAAAAAGCCTGACATTATGCGCATAGTTTTTTTTTTTATCACCGCTTAATTTCTACAATTTAGCTACGAGGCAAGTGACACTTGGTCGCAACGCGGGGTAGCAAATATTGTTCTGTCTGTACATCCTTTTTCATATTAATATTTGTTTTGGCTCATTTATCACCTGATCCTGAGGAATATTCGTGGGAATTCTTCTCCTTGCCCTTTCTGCATGAAAAATTAAATAATAATAATAAAAAAAAAACTGTTTATCCATAGAGAATATAGAAAGGGGGGGGGGGGTGTTTTTAAATAACAGTTATTGTGTACATCTCCCATACCTAGAGAGCTGTTGCAATGGCAGGAACTGAATCGAAATTGGCAAAGGTTATAAATATGTATAAAATTATGTTAATCTATAGGGTAAAACATTTCAATGGCATTGTCAGCTACTACATCATCGATGGAATTTGTAATAATTAAATAGCCCAGACAATAAGCCACTGGCATTCCTTGTTTGAAGGACACCTATTCATTCTGATCATAAAGGAGGTGAAAAGTGTAAGAAAAAAAAAAAAATAGGGATGAAGCCTGTTTAAACTGTAGGAGGTTAAAAAAAAAAAAATACATCACGGGGGACAGTCGCAGGCGCTTGCAATATTGTTGTCTACATACCGAGGCATTTATTTTTATCATTACAGCATCCATGCATAATCACTGCAAGTGCAGTCACACATGATGGAGTAGAAAGTAGAAGTGGGAATGTTGTTCTCTGAAAGCTGCATTGCCTCACTACATTCTAAATAGATGATAAAAGGCGGTTTTTACGTCTTTTCCATTGGCTGGACCTTATTTTTTTTCAACCTTTCGGCTAAAATTTGCTAATAGATTTTGATGCATACATTTTTAAACGTTGGTCATGACCCAAATTAGGCTAATAAAAAAAAAAAATGCATACCACTGTTTCTGTCATTATTTAAAAAATAAAAACTTTCTAAAGTTATTTTCTACTTTTGTGAGACCACAGCATTTTTTTTTACAAGTGGAAGTCTTCTGCAGGTGTCTTCTGAAGTATTCTTATCTTGATATGTCTATAATACTACTAGTATGGTAAAAACTGCAATCTATTTATTTTATTAGAATTATTCTTTTTATTTATTTATTTTCATTATTATTATATGTATATTATATTTATTTAATTATGTTTATTATATCTGCAATAAATGTATTTTATTTACTATATATTTGTTTCTTCTTCTTCTTCTTCTAGAAATGCCTCTTTTATGTAATTTTTTTATTTTATTTTATTTGGTTGTATAGCTTTTTTTTTTCTCTCATTCTTTATTTTCTTTGGTTGTATAGCTACGTTTGGACAGATGAATAATGAGCCTGCGTTAATGACACCTCCCTCCCTTCTTCCCTGGTCATCTAGTGCCATCAATATCTCATCGGGCCCCTTAAAGCCCATGTGATAAGCATAGGCAGTGTCTGTCCATAACCCAGCGGGATACAGGAGGCTGCTGTGGGAAGAAGAAGGAGGGGGGTATGGGTATGGGTGGTGGGGGGGGGGGGGGGGGTTGGCGTAGATGGTTTATCTCACCCTTCTGTCCCCCAGGCTAAATTCTAACACAGTCCAGCACATTCAAAACTTACTACTGATATATCCTTTTACAGAAACCAGCATGGGGCTGTTATAGCTCAGCTGGTCAAGGAATGTCTTTTTTTTTGTTTTTTTTGTTAACCCCTTGCTGACTTCACGGCAGACCGTGGGCCAGGTCGGCCGGGGAAGGGTTAACGAGAGCGCCGAGAGGACACGCCGCGGTCTAAGGACCCATGCGGTTATTTAACTGGGTGCACTGTGGTGGAAAAAAATCCTTTTCACCGCTGAATAGGTTTGGCCTGGAATTCAGCAGTGGAGGAGTTAATGATATAATTGCTGGTGGCTGGGCTTATGAATGGGGATGTCCTTAGCTGTGGCTGCGGGGAGGAGTAGACATGCAATACCTCTCATATTCCATTCCTCTACTTATGTACACCAATTCCCCCAGCAGTCAATGTCCTCCTCTTCTCACCTAGAGGTCTGCAAGACCCACCAACTCCCCACCCCACCCATACACCACCTTGGACTCCACCTGTTGTCATAATGACAGATGTCACGGGTCAGGCGGGCCTCGTCAGGAATGTGCAAAAGCTTAGAATAGGAAGGTGCAAGGAAAGGCTAAAGGCAAAAAAAAAAAAGACTTGATTTATTGTACCTTCCTTATCCCTTTTTATTCCAAAGTTGTAATACTATCATGATGGCCATATATCCTCGAATTTCCAGGTATGCTCCAGAAGTCTCTTGCAACCCATGTCCCTAAAATTTCCCTGATTTGACCTGCTATATCATAAAAGATCTATTTCCTCGATTGCAGATACTATCATTAATATTACGATCTTAATGGCCAACTAGCCTCGAATTTCCAGAAGTCTTCTATATCACTTGGCGCTAAGTGAGCAAGTGAATAGCGTGTGAACCTGGAAGGGTAAAATAGGCAATGCAAAATTGAATGTGAAGAAAACCAAAAACATAAAAGTCCAAAGTGAATAATAAACATCTATGGAAGGTCCTAAGAGTCCAAAATAAAGTGAAAGGTCTTTCTTGGATAATCCGGGATGAATCTTGAAAATACAGTCAAAATGGTAACCAGATTCAATGGACACACGTACCCAGTGCCGATCCTGACCTCCTTGGGGCCCTAAGCAAAATGACAAATGATATGTCACATTAAAGTTGAGAAGCAGGGGGGGCTGCCGACAGTGACATGTCACATTAAAGATTAAAATTGAGAAGTGGGGGAGGGGGTGTTCTGCTGTCGGAAATGACATCTTACATTTAAGTGAGAAGCGGGGGGTGCTGATATCTTACCTCTTCTCCCATGCAGCCAGGGAGTTGAGAAGCAGAGTGAGGGGCCGAAAATTACTTCTCACCAGGCGGGGCCTCTAGTAATTTGGGGGGCCCTCCGCAGCTTTGCGGGGCCCTAAGCAGCTTGCATAGTGAGCCTATAGGGCGGATCGGCCCTGCACGTACCGTATAGAACGTGGGTCAAACAGGCACTCTTGAGGGAATGACCTAAAACAGGAGCTCCCACCTCTGGAAAAATGGTAGGAAGGGTTCCACCCAAAGTTGAATGAGGACTATCAGGTATCCATGATGGACTCCAAAACATGCGATGAATCATATGAAATGGTGTGCATGAAAAACAAATGATCCGCACATAGTGTGATACTGTTTGCCGTTAAGTGGTAAAAAAAAGGGGGGGGTTTACACTTACAGCAAATCTGATAAAACAAGCTTGTAAATAAAATGGAGTATAGGCAACAATTCCAAGAGCATTATTCAACGTGTTTCGTCCAATTGGACATCATCTGGGGTATTCTGTATCTTGAGCTGCACTAAAACCATCTACCAAGTCCACACGTGTACCTATGCCTATAATGTACATTAAAATACACAATCAAATCAGAAATTAAAAGAAAAAAAGGGAGGACGTATCAAAAAGTCCTTTTAAATCAACGGTAAATCCACAACTTCAAAACTGTTTCTCCAACACCAGTGAATTGGGAAATCCATGCATCAAAAGTCACCAGGAAGAAATGAACGGCTGCACACCACATGAACGTCCCAATGATTTTATTCCAAAAAATAGCAAATGACAGCCAACAAAGACAGAGTGTCCGAACCCAGGAGTTAGTGTTTGTTGGCTGTCATTTGCTATTTTTTGGAGTAAAATCGTTGGAATGTTCCTGTGGTGTGCAGTTGTTCTTTTCTTCCTATTGAGGGCCATGGCCTGCACCCAGCACATTCGGACTGTAGTGACTGCTTGTCTGAAGTGGCATCTTTCTTGTTTGAATGAAAAGCCACCACTTCGCTGTCCAAAGCGCCCAGAAAAAAAAAACAGATGAAGTCATCACTACGCATTTCGTCACAGATGATGTCTTCTGGGGCATACCTGGGAAGTTACGTGCAATCAAAGTCCCTAAAATGTCCTTAATTTAACCCGCTGTATCAAAAAAAGATCTATTTTCTCTATTGGAGATTGGTATCTTTTTTTTCCCCAGCAGCAATACTTTTCACACTTGCCAACTGCCCCTAGATTGCCAGATAAATTGTTTCCCCGAAAATAAGACCTATCGTGATTTTAAAATATTTTATTGTTTTATTCCAGGTTTTTTTAGAACATAGAGAGGGGGAAATGACAGAACACTTTATTATTTTTTCCAGAAGAAGGTGACATGACTGTATTTGAATAAATGTAGATTATTGTACATACCATAAATAAATAAGTCCTCCCCTGAAAATAAGCCCTAGTAAAAAAAAATTTGTAGCCAAAATTAATATAAGACCTGGTCTTATTTTGGGGGGAAACACAGTAGCTCCCTTGAAGTCCTAAAGTGTAAAACCCAGGAACAAAAAATGTGGATGTATTGCAGCTTACTTTTTCATAGATGTGGTGACTGAATTCGTTTTCTCTTTTCATGCTTTTTTTCTTCTTTATTTTCCAAAACCTGAAAATTCCCAAACCTGAACATACTCAAACCCGAACATACTCAAACCCGAACATAATCAAACCCGAACATTCCCAAACCCGAAAATTCCCAAACCAGAAAATTCCCAAACCCGAACATTCCCAAGCCCGAACATACCCAAACCTGATAATTCCCAGACCCAAACATACCCGAACATTCCCAAACCTGAACATGCCTAAACCTGATAATTTCCAAACCCGAACATACCCAAACCCAAAAATTCCGAAACCCGAACATACCCAAACTTTCCTAACCCCGAAAATTCCCAAACCCGAACATACCCAAACCCGAACATACCCAAACCCGAACATACCCAAACCCAAACTTTCCCAAACCCGAACATTTCCAAACCTGGAAATTCCCAAACCAGAAAATTCCCAAACCCGAACATAATCAAACCCGAACATTATCAAACCCGAACATTCCCAAGCCCGAACATACCCAAACCTGATAATTCCCAGACCCAAACATACCCAAACCCGAACATTCCCAAACCCGAACATACCCAAACCTGATAATTCCCAAACCCGAACATACCCAAACCTGAAAATTCCGAAACCCGAGCATACCCAAACCCAAACTTTCCCAACCCCGAAAATTCCCAAACCCGAACATACCCAAACCCGAACAAACCCGAACATACCCAAACCCAAACTTTCCCAAACCCGAACATTTCCAAACCCGGAAATTCCCAAACCAGAAAATTCCCAAACCCGAACATAATCAAACCCGAACATTCCCAAACCCGAACATACCCAAACCTGATAATTTCCAGACCCGAACATACCCAAATCCAAACATTCCGAAACCCGAACATACCCAAAGCTGATAATTCCGAAAACCGAACATACCCAATCCTGAACATACCCGAACCCGAAAATTTCGAAACCCGAACTTTCCCAAGCTTGAAAATTTCCAAACCCGAACATACCCAAACCCAAAAATTCCCAAACCCGAACATACTCAAACCCGATCATACCCAAACCCGAACATATCCCAAACCCATGTCTCCGCTCCAGACTTGCTCCTTTCATCCCACACTGACGATCCAAGTGCTGGCTATAACAGCCCATCTCCACTCTCAATCAAAATATAAAAAAATATACGCCGCACTTTGAAACTTGGCTCCTCTTTCCATATTTAATTCATCCAAAAAAGAAAGAAACTCCATACATCATTGTCTTCACCTTACCACCTTTACTGACACATTTTACCACTGTTGGCTTCCTCACAATGATAGGGGAAGCCTTCCTTGTCTATTCTTGTGAGCAAGCCAGCAGCGGTGAAACGCGTCAAGGAAGGTGGTTTTGGGTGGAAACAAAAATTTATGCAGTTTCTTTCTTTTTTGGATAAATTAAATACAGAAAGAAAAGCCAAGTTTCGGAGGGTTGTTTATATTTTTTATATTTTAAAATGCTTTCCATGCTAAACAATTACTATTACGTTAAAAGTACAAATTATTATTATCAGATGAACCGCACCATTCTTCCAATATAAGCATTATTTGACACATGCTGTACTTGTTTGTACAAATTATCCAGGAAACAATAAAAAAAAAACAAAAAAAAGTAAAAAAAAAAAAAAATCTAATGCTTTCAATCGTATATTTATTTAAGAGAGAGCAATATAAGAAATGTGTTAGGTTTTATATGCATTCTAAGGTGGCCATATACCATTAGAGTTTCAGACAAGGTATCAGATGAAATTCAAACAGTGGGCTGGCTTGGTGAAAGTCGATTATTATCCTTCTATGAAAGGAGCCAGGCTGAAAACTGTTGGCTGATCAGCGTCTGCAGCCAATCAAATACAGCCCTTGCGCGGATATTCTGATATCTGGCGCTCGCCGCTGTCAGAATTCAAGTGCCCAGCAGGGGCAATTCTTCAGTCATTTGTGTGAATGGTGGAATCTGTTGGTTTTTTTTTTCAGTTCCCAGGCTGTATCAAAGAAATCTGTTCGAAAAAAAAAAAACGATCGAAGACGCCAACGCTCCACTGCGACTGTAGCCTTAAAGTGATTGTAAACGATCACCTTGTAAAACAACCCATTCAGTTTAAAGGGTCACTAAAGGAAATTTTTTTTTTGCTGAAATGACTGTTTACAGGGTATAGAGACATGGGGCCAAATTCATCTAGAATTACGCTACGCTGCAGCGGCGTAACATATCCCATTTACGTTACACCGCCGCAGGTTTACAGCGTAAGTGCCTGATTCACAAAGCACTTACCTGTAAACTTGCGGCGGCGTAGCGTAAATCCGCTCGGCGCAAGCCCGCCTAATTCAAATGGGGCGGGCACCATTTAAATTAGGCGCGTTCCTGCTCCAAACGTACTGCGCATGCTCCGTCCCTAAAATGACCCGACGTGCATTGCGCTAAATGACGTCGCAAGGACGTCATTGGTTTCGACGTTAACGTAAATGGCGTCCAGCGCCATTCACAGACGACTTACGCAAACGACGTGAAATTTAAAAATTAGACGCGGGAACGACGGCCATACTTAACATTGGTTAGGCCACCTAGAGGGCATGCTTAGTTTTACGCGACGCATCTCTACGGAAACGACGTAAATTTAGATCGACGGGCAAAGCGGACGTTCGTGAATCGCTGTAACTAGACATTTGCATATTCTACGCCGACCGCAATGGAATCGCCACCTAGCGGCCGGCCTAGAATTGCAGCCTAAGATCCGACGGTGTAACAGAGTTACACCTGTCGGATCTTAGGGCTATCTATGCGTAACCTGATTCTATGAATCAGGCGCATAGATACGACAATTGTATCTCAGAGATACGACGGCGTATCAGGAGATACGCCGCCGTATCTCTTTTGTGAATCTGGCCCATAAAAGTTAACTGATTCCTTTTAAAAATGATTACAAATAGATAAAAATCAATCATATAATGTGCCTGCAGGTTAGTTTCACTTTTAAACTGGTTTCATGTTCCTGTGAACTAGAGAGACACAGAGAACAAAAACAAACAAATCCAGGGCAGTGTTTTGTTTTTAAAATGAATCTGATTGGTTCTGAGGAGTTTTAGACACACAGTAATGACAGCTTAGACCAAGAGTGAAAAGCTCCCAGTACCATGGTTATACGGAAACAGACAACCAGGAAGTGTGGAGATCACAGCAGAATTACAGCAACTTCAAAGCAAAAACGAACAATGAGGACATGAAACCAGGACTGCAGTAAGGTAAAGGAAGCTATTTAGCTAAAAAAAAAAAAAATCTTTAGTGACCCTTTAAAATAGAAATGAAAGACAAAAGATTTTTGTACAGATATAAAAAAAAACATTATAAATATCTTTCATATAAATATATTCCTCAATAGCCACAAAGTGGATAAATCCACTTTGTGTGCACCAAATACCTTTTCAAACTCAGTTATGACCTTGTAAAACATGTGACATCATCACCATGCTGTATATAGCCTGTGCAGAGAGCAGAGCTGTGGGAGGGGCCCAGCAGACTCCACCCACTACAGGCTGCCTGCAGAAAACAGGGGGGGGGGGGCGGAGACAAGACCAGTCACCCTGCACAAGGAGAGAGATCAGAAGTGAGCGGTCTTTATTACAGGAAGTTCCTGCAGGGAAAGTCTCACACTGGATTACGGCACAGATACACAAAGCGCATCAACATTCAAGGAAGAATACATTGGGCTCTTGTATTAAGGGACTGGGGGGTTCTTGAAATTCATTTTTTTATGGTAAGGAAAATGAATCCTGTTTAAAGCGGAACTTCAGTCATTTGTTCATCTTTCCATCTAATAAATCTTCTGCCCTTGTTGTTGTTTTAACTTTGGATAGTAAAACATTTTTTTTCTGCCAGTAAATATTTTATACACCCCACTTTTGGAGGTGTGTAAATCCAGGGAGTGAACAGGCAGCAGCTTCAGCTGCCCACAGTTAAAATGGCTGCAGAAAGACTTAGTGGAGGGAGATTTCCGAAGCATATTTGGCAAGTACAGAATCACAGTATATATAAAATAATATGCAAAGTGGTTGGAGGGAAGCTTCAGAATGGCAAAGATGTTTTTATTATAAATTATGTGAGTTCCTCTCTAATAAATTCATCACTTTGAACGGATGTAGAGAAGAGAAGACAGCAGATAAACAGGTACAACTTATGTAGGAGGATTTGTTTCATCTCTGTGTACCCGAGGCCAGTCACTTCATTGGGAATACGGAAGGGTTTACAATCACTTTAAATATTTTTTTCTTGGCCATTAATACATAAGGCAGTACTATGATGTCGTGTACATTGAGCTAATGATGTATTTTTTCTCATTTTCCGGCACCTCGAGGTGCTTATTTAGTAAAAGTGAAACTCTTTAGACAACCAGTGGGAGGGATTTTTATTTTTATTTTATTTACCTTAAACTGGCCGAACTTTTGTAACAAACACATATCAGCAGCAGCCTGCCTGAATACAAACCCCAAATTCTCATTGCTTTATGTGATGGTTGTCACATGCCTCTCTCTCTCTGAAGGGTGGAGCCCCCCAAATCTTACACCCCCTCCCGCCGTGTCCCATGAAATGTCCCACCAGGCAAGGAACCACATATAAATTGGTGGCCTAAACCAGCTGCCAGGGCCGATCCTAGGCAGGGTGCATAGGGTGCTTTGCACCCAGGTGCCTGCAAAGGTGGGGGCGCCAAAGTGGCAGAGCTTTCCCCTCCCTCCTTCTCTCCTTGTTTGTGTCCGTCCAGAACTAGTGTTCTGAGCATAGGTGTGTGTCCGTCCAGAACTGATGTGTCTCTGACCATCTCCTGTACTATCTCTGCAGTCTCTGATCATATCCTGTACTGTGTCTGCAGTCTTTGAATGCCTCCTATACTATGTCTGCAGTCTCTGATCATCTCCTGTACTGTGTCTGCAGTCTCTGATCATCTCCTGTACTGTGTCTGCAGTCTCTGATCATCTCCTGTACTGTGTCTGCAGTCTCTGATCATCTCCTGTACTGTGTCTGCAGTCTCTGATCATCTCCTGTACTGTGTCTGCAGTCTCTGATCATCTCCTGTACTATGTCTGCAGTCTCTGAACGCCTCCAATACTATGTCTGCGGTCTCTGACCATCTCCTGTATCATGTCTGCAGTCTCTGACCATCTCCTGTATCATGTCTGTAGTATGTCTGGGGGCTCTTACTAACAGACTCTCTAACAGAAGCCCTCTCTGTGTCCATCAGAGAGGTCCCAATAAAGTACTCTGCTTCTCTTCCTGTATTTTGTTTATTGTTAAGAGATCATGTAAGGATACCAGGGTAATGAAGACTTTGTGGTGGAGCATCTCTGTGGTTGAGTCATTGCCATAGAAACATGTGTAAAGGGGAGGAGTTAGTAAAATGACCACGCCCATGTGGGGGCGCCAGAAATATTTCTGCACCCAGGCGCCTGTGACCCTAGGATCAGCCCTGCCAGCTGCTGTGTTCATTTTGGACATCATATGTTATGGGGGGTCCTGATGTGAAGCTGGGGCTCTGATGAGACGGGGGGGCTCTGACATGAAGGGGGGCTCTAATGAGAAGGGGGGCTCTTATGATATGGGGGGCTCTGACGTGTAGGGAGGACTTTAATGAGAAAGGGGGTTCTGAAGTAAAATGAGGACTGTGTTGTGTGTGTGTGTGTGGGGGGGGACAGTGATGGAAATAGGGGAAGAGAGGCTGAAGTGATGTGCGAGGGGGGGGGGCACTGATGGAAAGAGTGGCTCTGATGTGATGGGGGAACCTCTGATATGAAGGTGGGGCTCTGATGTGATGGGGGAACCTCTGATATGAAGGTGGGGCTCTGATGTGATGGGGGAACCTCTGATGTTAAGGGAGGCTTCTGGTGTGATGGGGGGACTCTAATGTAAAAGTGGGGCTCTGATGTGATGGGGGAACCTTTGATGTGATGGTGGGGCTGTGGTGTGATGAGGGGAACCTCTGATGTGAGGGTGGGGCTCTGGTGTGATGGGGGAACCTCTGATATGAAGGTGGGGCTCTGGTGTGATGGGGGAACCTCTGATGTGAAGGTGGGGCTCTGGTGTGATGGGGGAACCTCTGATGTGAAGGTGGGGCTCTGGTGTGATGGGGGAACCTCTGATGTGAAGGTGGGGCTCTGGTGTGATGAGGGAACCTGTGGTGTGAAGGTGGGGCTCTGATGTGATGGGAAACCTCTGATGTAAAGGTGGGGCTCTGATGTGATGGGGGAACCTTTGATGTGATGGTGGGGCTCTGGTGTGATGGGGGAACCTCTGATGTGAAGGTGGGGCTCTGGTGTGATGGGGGAACCTCTGATGTGAGGGTGGGGCTCTGGTGTGATGGGGGAACCTCTGATATGAAGGTGGGGCTCTGGTGTGATGGGGGAACCTCTGATGTGAAGGTGGGGCTCTGGTGTGATGGGGGAACCTCTGATGTAAATGTGGGGCTCTGATGTGATGGGGGAACCTCTGATGTGAAGGTGGGGCTCTGATGTGATGGGGGAACCTCTGATGTGAACTGTGGGGCTCTGGTGTGATTGGGGAACCTCTGATGTAAATGTGGGGCTCTGATGTGATGGGGGAACCTCTGATGTGAAGGTGGGGCTCTGGTGTGATGAGGGGAACCTCTGATGTGAGGGTGGGGCTCTGGTGTGATGGGGGAACCTCTGATATGAAGGTGGGGCTCTGGTGTGATGGGGGAACCTCTGATGTGAAGGTGGGGCTCTGGTGTGATGGGGGAACCTCTGATGTGAAGGTGGGGCTCTGGTGTGATGAGGGAACCTGTGGTGTGAAGGTGGGGCTCTGATGTGATGGGAAACCTCTGATGTAAAGGTGGGGCTCTGATGTGATGGGGGAACCTTTGATGTGATGGTGGGGCTCTGGTGTGATGGGGGAACCTCTGATGTGAAGGTGGGGCTCTGGTGTGATGGGGGAACCTCTGATGTGAAGGTGGGGCTCTGGTGTGATGAGGGAACCTGTGGTGTGAAGGTGGGGCTCTGATGTGATGGGAAACCTCTGATGTAAAGGTGGGGCTCTGATGTGATGAGGGAACCTCTAATGTAAAGGTGGGGCTCTGATGTGATGGGGGAACCTCTGATGTAAATGTGGGGCTCTGATGTGATGGGGGAACCTCTGATGTGAAGGTGGGGCTCTGATGTGATGGGGGAACCTCTGATGTGAACTGTGGGGCTCTGGTGTGATTGGGGAACCTCTGATGTAAATGTGGGGCTCTGATGTGATGGGGGAACCTCTGATGTGAAGGTGGGGCTCTGATGTGATGGGGGAACCTCTGATGTGAACTGTGGGGCTCTGGTGTGATTGGGGAACCTCTGATGTAAATGTGGGGCTCTGATGTGATGGGGGAACCTCTAATGTAAAGGTGGGGCTCTGGTGTGATTGGGGAACCTCTGATGTGAAGGTGGGGCTCTGGTGTGATGGGGGAACCTCTGATATGAAGGGGGGCTTCTGGTGTGATGGGGGGAACCTTTGATATGAAGGGGGGGGCTCTGGTGTGATGAGGGAACCTCTGATATGAAGGTGGGGCTCTGATGTGATGAGGGAACCTCTGATGAAAAGGTGGGGCTCTGATGTGATGGGGGAACCTCTGATGTGAAGGTGGGGCTCTGATGTGATGAGGGAACCTCTGATGAAAAGGTGGGACTCTGGTGTGATGGGGGAATCTCTGATATGAAGGGGGGCTCCTGGTGTGATGGGGGAACCTCTGATGTAAAGGTGGGGCTCCTGGTGTGATGGGGGAACCTCTGATGTAAAGGTGGGGCTCTGATGTGATGAGGGGACTCTGATGTAAAGGTGGGGCTCTGGGTGTGATGAGGGGACTCTGATATGAAGGGGGGCTCCTGGTGTGATGGGGGAACCTCTGATGTGAAGGGGGGCTCCCGGTGTGATGAGGGAACCTCTGATATGAAGGGGGGCTCTGGTGTGATGAGGGGACTCTGATATGAAGGGGGGCTCCCCATTGATAAGTAGTAACATTCACGTCTTTTACACCTTAGGTTGCGAAACGCTGGCTTAGTGAATAAGGTGAATCCTCCTTCACTTTGAATAGCCAATCATATGATTTGTAAAATGAAAAATAAATCCTTTCCCTTGATTGGACGATTAAAATGAACGCGGCTTCACCTTATACACTGAAGCAAAGTGAATAATCGCACTTTTTTATTCTTTTAGTAAATCAAACGCATAAAGCCAACGCGTCAGAGCCTCAAAAAGACGCAAGCGGTGACATCGATTCCGTCCTCGATGACATTAGGCGTTCAATGCGTTTTATAGAAAGTGGATGAAATTAGGAATTCTGTTTAATTTAAAGCCGTACGATTTTATTTGGGACGGGGGATGGGTGCGTTGGCTGCGATGGCTGCGATGGTTGCGTTGGAGCTCCTCTCCCCGGAGTCTGCCACTTGTGATGATTAGCTGGGAGAGCGCTAATGTCTTGTCTCACAGCTCCCCCTTTAGTCTAGTTGAGATCTCTGTCTCACGTTGAAAGGCGAGGAGGATCAATAGCGACTTCCTCCCAACCTTGACCTGCAGCTCTGTCTGGCCCTCCATCTGCAGCTGGCCCCCTGCTCGTGTTTTCTCACCGTATCCCGGACGTGGCAAATCACCATTGTTGGCTGCCTCCCGACAGGGGCTCAATAAACACACCGCCAGACCTGAAAGGAGCAGTATTCAACCGCAAACGGCGGCCGAGACTTGCTTCAGACAACCACAGTTCGATCGGCCATTGATCCGGCTGGCGCTAAAGAATATATTTTATTAGCGTATCGCAATCAATTTAAAGGGCCATTAAGGAAGAAAAAAAGACGCTTTTGGTGAAAAGGTCGCTGGTAATGTTCACAAATAGGCATAGCTGGGAACGTCGCGGGTAGGGAGAGGCGCGAGCTAGTATCGAAATTTTGCATTCGTACCACGGTCTGAGCGCATATAAAGTAGCTGTTAACCCCGAGGCCCCATTCACATTTGGCGATTTGGAATCGCTGGCAGAATCGCTGCGAATTCTACCCAGGATTCCAAATAAGTGTAAAATCGTGCTAAAATCTGCGATGCGCATTCGGATTTTCCATTTGGAATTACCATAAAATTGCACTAAAATGTGCAATGCGCATTCGGATGCTAATAGGAATCATCGTAAAATTGCACTAAAATGTACACTGCGCATTCAACTGCCATTTGGAATTACCGTAAAATTGCACTAAAATGTGCGATGCGCATTCGAATGCTATTAGGAATCACCATAAAATTGCGCTAAAATGTGCGATGGGCATTCGAATGCTAATAGGAATCACCATAAAGTTGCGCTAAAATTTGTAATTCGCATTCGGATGCCATTCGAAATCACTGTAAAATTGCACTAAAATGTGCAATGCGCATTCAGATGCTAATAGGAATCACCATAAAATTGCGCTAAAATGTGCAATTCGCATTCGGATGCCATTAGAAATCACTGTAAAATTGCGCTAAAATGTGCGATGCGCATTCAGATGCTAATAGGAATCATCATAAAATTGCGCTAAAATGTGCGATGGGCATTCGAATGCTAATGGGAATCACCATAAAATTGCGCTAAAATGTGAAATTCGGATTTGGATGCCATTAGAAATCAAGGTAAAATTGCGCTAAAATGTGCGATGCGCATTCGGATGCTAATAGGAATCACCGTAAAATTGCACTAAAATGTACACTGCGCATTCAACTGCCATTTGGAATTACCGTAAAATTGCACTAAAATGTGCGATGCGTATTCGGAAGCTAATAGGAATCACCATAAAATTGCGCTAAAATGTGCGATGCGCATTCAGATGCCATTAGAAATCACTAAAATTGCACTAAAATGTGCGATGCACATCCGAATGCTAATAGGAATCACCATAAAATTGTGCTAAAATGTGCGATGCACATTCAGATGCCATTAGAAATCACTGTAAAATTGCACCAAAATGTGCGATACGCGTTCAGATGCATTTAATAGGAATCACCATAAAATTGCGCTAAAATGTGCGATGTGCATCCGAATGCCATTAGGAATCACCGTAAAATTGCGCTAAAATGTGCGATGCGCATTTGAATGCTAATAGCATTCACCATAAAATTGCTCTAAAATTTGCAATTTGCATTCGGATGCCATTAGGAATCACCGTAAAATTGCGCTAAAATGTACAATGCGCATTCGGTTGCCATAGGGAATCACCGTAAAATTGTGCTAAAATATGCGACGCGCATTCGGTTGCCATAGGGAATCGCCACAATTCTGCCCATGATTTTAAATCACAGAAAAAATTGCGTTTGGGTGCCATATTCCCTATTCGCACTTGGCGACGTGGAATCGACGACAGAGTAGCCGCGATTCTACCGAGGATTCCAAATAATTGCAAAATCACAGTAAAACGTGCAATGCGCATTCAGGTGCCATTTGGAATTGCCGCAAATCATGCTCGTTCTCGCTACGTGAGATTTTAACGGGGTCTAATCCCTAACGGCACCCCAAATGCAGTGCGATTTTGCAGCAATTGTCACGTAACAGAATCAAGTAGAAAGCGCAACAAAACGCACCTTTAAAAATCACGCAAAGCTTGTCAACCAAAAAAGTGCGGGACATTAAAGTAAATGGGCTGCCCCAAGCACGACATGCGGAGACGCACGTAAATTGCGCTTAAAAAATCGCGAGTGGGAACGCATGTTGCCGCGCTATGAGATTTGAATGGGGCCTAATTTTGAACGGCCCCCCAAAAGCGGTGCGATTTTGCCACGGTTGTTGTGCAACAGAATCGAGCCAAAATCGCGGCAAAATGCACCTTTTAAAAATCGCGCCAAGCTCTGCGCCCAAAGAGCAGCAGAAGCTTCTTTTGGGCAACAAAAGCGCACATGGCAGCTCAGTGAAATAAATAGGCTGCGCTGTGTGTGACCTGCGGAAACATGTGTAAATCGCGCTTAAATATCGTGAGCTGGCACAATTGTTCCTGTTAGACAAGATTTGAATGAGGCCAAAGCCAAGTCAAATACTTGTTTCCATTTTTTTTGTTTTGCTGCTGCTGATCTCCTGCAGCCTCTTTGCGGTCACTTCCTGGCTGCTGATCTCCTGCAGCCTCTTTGCAGTCACTTCCTGGCTACATACACTTTCGCAATGGCCGCATTTCTTAGTGCGGGTTTCCTGACAGTGACAACAGTGAACCTTGCTAGAGTGACAAAGCAGGAGCACAGTTAGGAGAAGGGGACAGAGCATTATCACCCTACAACAGGAAGTGCCCGAGCAAGAACCCTTATGGCAGGATCACCAGATGTTATCTTAGTATAGGCTTCAGATTTAAAGTATCATCACATCTTTTAACTCTTTACTAAAGTACACTATATTACAAAAACGATTGGAACGCCTGTACATAAAGACATGGATGAGTGCGTTTGGGGTGGAGGAACTTGCCTGGCCTGCACAGAGTCCTGACCTCAACCCGATAGAACACCTTTGGGATGAATTAGAGTGGAGACAGTGAGCCAGGCTTTCTTATCCAATATTAGTGACCTGACCTCACAAATGCGCTTCCGGAAGAATGGTCAAACATTCCCATAGACACACTCCTAAACCTTGTGGACGGCCTTCCCAGGAGAGGTGAAGCTGTTATAGCTGCAAAGGGTGGGCCAACTCAATATTGACTACAGACTAAGACTGGGATGCCATTAAAGTTCATGTGCATGTAAAGGCAGGTGTCTCAATACTTCTGACCAGGGCCACCATCAGGAATTATGGGGCCCCTTACACAGCTTCAGGCATGGGCCCCCTGCAGCAGAGAAAACCCAGGGGGGGGGGGGGTGCTGCCACATCATGAAATATTGAGAAGCGGGGGGGGGCTGCCGCGAGTTGAGAAGAAGCGGGGGGGCCCTTTACAAAGATAAGAAGAAATAAAGAAAAATATATATATATATAAAAAAAAGGGGGGATTAGCCATCCGGGGCCCTGGGGACCTCTGAGCCCTTAAATAAAAAGTAAATAAAAAATATATATAAATATATATATATATATATATATATATATATATATTTTTAAAAAGGGGGGTTGCCATCTGGGGCCCTGGGGACCTCTGGGCCCTTTAATATATATATATATATATATATATATATATATATATATATATATATATATATATATATATAAAAAATATATATTTTTTAATAAATATAAATTACAAAAAAAGGGGGGTTGCCAACCGGGACCTCTGGGCCCTTTAATAAAAATAAAAAAAAGAACCCTTTGGGCCCTTTAATAAAAAATAAAAAAAATATATATATATAAAAAATAAAAATAAACATTAATAAAAAAAAATAAAAAAAAGTGGGGTTGCCATCCAGGGCCCTGGGGCCTCTGGGCCCTTTAATAAAAATACAAAATAAAAAGAATAGATAAACAAAAATAAAAAAATAGACATTTATATAAAAAAAAGGGGTTTGCCACATGGGGCCCTGGGGACCTCTGACCCCTTTAATAAAAAAAAAAAATATATATATATATATATATAAAAAAGAAATAAAATAATATAAAAAATAATATTTTTTTTTTATAAAAAAAAGGGGGGTTGCCATCCGGGGCCCTGGGGACCTCTGGGCCCTTTAATAATAATAATAATAATTATATATATATATATATATATATATATATATATATATATATATATATATATATATATATATATATATAAAAAATAAATAAAAGAAATGAAAAATATATAAAAAACCTCTAAAAAAATGGCCCTTTAATAAAAAATAAAATACAAATATATAAAAAAAAATGTTTTTTATAAAAAAAAAAAAAAGGGGGGGGATTGCCATCTGGGGCCCTGGGGACCTCCGGACCCCTAAAAACATTTTTTTTTTAAAGGGGGTTGCCATCCGGGCCCCTTACAGGTGTACTGCCTGTACCCCCCTGATGGCGGCCCTGCTTTTGACAATACAGCTTATATGAGATTTCAGTGCCTGGGTATGCAAATACTTTAACAAAAAAAAAAATCAGATTTATTTTTTTGTTCTTTTGAGTGTAGTTATTGTAATAACTGGTAATGTAGCACCCTCTAGTGTACATAGTGTGAATAGGTTATGTAAGTAGTTTAGGCAAATTTAGTTTGGCTCACAGCAGTGAGCATATCTGTGGGGTTCAAGTTTAGGTCAAGCAGGAGGCCTCTTCAGGTCAGGCTTTTGTCTCCTCCCCCTGATTCTGGAAGTATCCAGAAACTTCTAGGAGCTAGTGGGCGGAGGTACAGGAGCGGGGATCTGAATACTTATGTGAGTCTGACCAATCCTAAGGCAGGAGGCCCAAAAAAATATTGAAAAGAAAGATGTGCCCCATTAATATTGGAGAGCCTGGCCAGTCTGAGGTTCCTGCTGGTTGGAGTATGGAGTGCTGAGTCAAGGATCGTGAGGCCAGGAGGGGACCCCGGGTCTGGGGGCTCTGCCACCAGTCAGGAGATGAGGAAGGAAATGAGCACTTTGACCAGAGGGATCTTCTTCACCCTTCAGTCTCGTCCAGGAAACATCCTCTATTGAAAGGAAGGACCTCTACCTTCTACCCTCATCTATTCAAGGAAGCCAGGTGTGCTGGCATTTTTACTATGGGGGATATAGAGGTCCTACATACAGTTGAGACTTTGCTACGTCTACTAGGGGACATAAACCTCCTGAAAAGTTATACATAGTGAAGTTGTCCTCCAAGTTGTTGCTAAACTCAGTTTGGGCACGCCTTATATCTGTCCAAGTTTATATTTATATAGTGTTATTTATAAATATGTATGCTCTTCTTGTCCCTGGGTTGCTGGGTTAAAAACCCCAGAAGTAGGAAGTGAAGAGAGAGAGAAAGTCTCAGCCACTTGTCCTCTCCATGTTGCTCAATCCAGGCCAGATAGGACTTTTATGGAAATATTCCAATGTTCTAACAGTTTAACTGCAGCTGACCTTAGGTTCTTGAATGTGAATTTAGATTCTTGTGAAAGAGTATTTCTGCCCTATAGTTATTACACTATATTACCAAAAGTATTGGGACACCTGCCTTTACACACACATGAAATGTAATGGCATCCCAGTCTTAGCCTGTAGGGTTCAATATTGAGTTGGCCCACCCTTTGCAACTATAACAGCTTCAACTCTTCTGGGATGGCTGTCCACAAGGCCTATCTCACCGTCTCCACTCTAATTCATCCCTAAGGTGTTGAGGTCAGAACTCTGTGCAGGCCAGTCAAGTTCCCCCACCCCAAACTCGCTCATTCATGTCTTTATGGACCTTGCTTTGTACACTGGTCCAAAACATTTGGTGGAGGAGGGACTATGGTATGGGGTTGTTTTTTAGGGGTCGGGGTTGGCCCCTTAGTTCCAGTAAAGGGAACACTTAAGGTATAAGCATACCAAGACATTTTGGACAATTTCATGCTCCCAACTTTGTGGGAACAGTTTGGGGATGATCCCTTCCTGTTCCAAAATTACTGCACACCAGTGCACAAAGCAAGGTCCATAAAGACATGGATGAGCGAGTTTGGGGTGGAGGAACTTGACTAGCCTGCACAGAGTCCTGACCTCAACCCGATAGAACACCTTAAGGATGAATAAGAGGGGAGACTTTAAGCCAGATCTTCTCGTCCACGTCAGTGCTTGATCTCACAAATGCGCTTCTGGAAGAATGGTTAAACATTCCCATAGACACACTCCTAAACCTTGTGGACGGCCTTCCCAGAAGAGTCGAAGCTGTTATAGCTGCAAACTCAGCCACTGTGCCATCAAATGCAGACACTCTGTCCATCAAACGCAGCCACTGTGCCAATCAAGCGCAGCTACTGTGCCCATCAAGCGCAGCCACTGTGCCCATCAAACGCAGCCACTGTGCCCATCAAATGCAGACACTCTGCCCATCAAATGCAGCCACTGTGCCCATCAAGCGCAGCCACTGTGCCCATCAAGCGCAGCTACTGTGCCCATCAAGCGCAGCCACTGTGCCATCTATTGCCACCACTGTGCCATCAAATGCAGCCACTGTGCCCATCAAGCACAGCCACTGTGCCCATCAAACTCAGCCACTGTGCCATCAAATGCAGACACTCTGTCCATCAAACGCAGCCACTGGGCCAACTCAATATTGAACCCTACGGACTAAGACTGGGATGCCATTAAAGTTCATGTGCGTGAAAAAACAGGTGTGCCAATACTTTTGGTATCATAGTGTATGTATGCTCGTTTTGTCCCTGAGTTGTGGGGTTAAAAACCCCAGAAGAAGGAAGTGGAGAGAGAGAGAGAAAGTCTCAGCCACTTGTCCTGTCCATGCTGCTAAATCCAGACCAGTAGGATTCCTACGTTCTGATAACTGCAGCTGCCCATAGATTCTTGAGGGTGGATATAGATTCTTGTGATATCTCTGTCCTATTGTTATTATCTCATATGCACAGATCCAGATAGCTAGGTCTATTCGTAATGGTGGTCACCTTCCACTTTACTCTAACGTGAAGGGGGGACTCTAGCCTGATAGAGACCTCTGATGTGATGGGGGGCCCCTGATATGAAGGGGAGACTATAATGTGAAGGGGGACCTCTGAGTTGATCCTATTTAGGTGCCGGGCCCCTTTTCGGGCACTGGGCACCTGAATTACAGAGGCGGGGTATTTTTTGGAAGCACCTGATTAGAGCCATAGGCTCTAATAGGTGTCCAAAATGGTGAACAGTGGGCACCATGCTGGGCGCTCGCTATTCACTCAGCGTTGCGTTAGGAAAGCGAATGAATATTGGGCACAGTGGCAGCACTTGATGAGCACACTGGCAGCAATTGATAGGCACAGTGGCAGCAATTGATGGGCACACTGGCACCAATTGATGGGTACAGTAGCTGCATTTGATGGCACAATGGCAGCAATTTATGGATACAGTGGCTGCGTTTGATGGGCAGAGTGTCTGCATTTGATGACACAGTGGCTGCGTTTGATGACACAGTGGCTGCGTTTGATGGGCACAGTGGCTGCCCTTGATGGGCACAGTAGCTGCGCTTGATGGGCACAGTGGCTGCGTTTGATGGACAGAGTGTCTGCATTTGATGGCACAGTGGCTGAGTTTGATGGGCACAGTGGCTGTGCTTGATGGGCACAGTGGCTGCATTTGATGGCACAGTGGTGGCAATAGATGGCACAGTGGCTGCGCTTGATGGGCACAGTAGCTGCGCTTGATGGGCACAGTGGCTGCGCTTGATGGGCACAGTGGCTGCATTTGATGGGCAGAGTGTCTGCATTTGATGGGCACAGTGGCTGCAATTGATGGGCAGAGTAGCTGCGCTTGATGGGCACAGTGGCTGCGTTTGATGGACAGAGGGTCTGCATTTGATGACACAGTGGCTGCGTTTGATGGGCACAGTGGCTGCGCTTGATGGGCACAGTAGCTGCGCTTGATGGGCACAGTGGCTGCGCTTGATGGACAGAGTGTCTGCATTTGATGGCACAGTGGCTGAGTTTGATGGGCACAGTGGCTGTGCTTGATGGGCACAGTGGCTGCATTTGATGGCACAGTGGTGGCAATAGATGGCACAGTGGCTGCGCTTGATGGGCACAGTAGCTGCGCTTGATGGGCACAGTGGCTGCGCTTGATGGGCACAGTGGCTGCATTTGATGGGCAGAGTGTCTGCATTTGATGGGCACAGTGGCTGCAATTGATGGGCACAGTAGCTGCGCTTGATGGGCACAGTGGCTGCGTTTGATGGACAGAGGGTCTGCATTTGATGGCACAGTGGCTGCGTTTGATGGGCACAGTGGCTGCGCTTGATGGGCACAGTGGCTGCGTTTGATGGCACAGTGGTGGAAATTGATGGGCACAGTAGCTGCGCTTGATGGGCACAGTGGCTGCAATTGATGTTTTTTTTTTTAGTTTTTTGAGCCCCCCTCAGAAATTTTGAGCACCAGCTGCCACTGATAGGGTGTTTGCTCCGTGTCCGCTGGGGCTGCTGAAATCACATCCAGGAAGCTCACAGTGTGCAGTAAAATTCGAGTACAAGAGAAGAGTCTGAACAGAAGGCTGGAGTTCTGCTTTAATTCCCTTTACCATTCAGGATTTCCTTTCCAGCAGTTTCTGACTATTCCTGACGCCGGGGTTAACGCATGCATTTTATCCGTGTCGTGCGCTGATCTCTTTTGAATTTAATTGCCAGCTTCGGGGAATTTATTACACTTAGATAACAGCAAGACTTGGTACCTTGTTTCCTTGCTCTCGCAAGTCCAAATAACGATTATGTAAAATAAATTCCAACCCCCCTCCCCCCGCATAAAATCAAACTGTTTACAGATTACAGCATTGTCACATATAGAACATAATTATCCCGCAAAGCCTCCATCCTCATTTACGGATTAAAAGGACAGTTCTGAATGTTAATGCGCCATATCTTGAGATCGCAAACAGCCACCCCATTGGGTGTTATGTCGGAGCAATCAGACTGGGGAGGAAGGAGATTACATTCTCCGGCGATGCAGGGGGCAGTACAGTAAAGTCTTTGCATATTTACAACATCTTGTAATAGAGTTTCTTTCCGCTCCTTCTCCAGGAAATCTGCCTATTTAAAGGGCAACTCCAGATTAGGCATAAAATCATCCATTGTGACCCTAACGCAAACCGAGGATCATTGCGTCCATGTGAAATTCAATGCGTTCCCTACATTCACCTTGTTCTTCATTTTATACAATTTTCAGATTTTCAGATTGAGCGGAGTTTTCAGAAGGCCTTTAGGTAAGGCTGAACCCTCCTGTCCGTTGTTTAGGGATGTGCAACTTCACACAGCCAATTCCACGTTTCTTCAATTTACACAAAGGAGGGTTAGTGTTAGTGGATTGTCAGTGTGTTTTTTTTTATTATTATTATTATTATTATTTACATTTTATTTTTTAAATAATTTATTGCAAAAAAAAAAATCTTTTTTTTTAATTAGCCCTGTTGGGGGGCTTTGGTGAGATATCAGGGGTCTTAACAGACCTCTGACATCTCCCCTTTCAGACAGAGAAAGGGACTAGGGACACAGATTCCCCAGTCCCTTTCTCTGCAACCTCAGCTGAAATGAATGGAGAGAAGCTCCTCTCCATTCATAAACTGAAGCATCGTAAACACAGGTTACGATGTTTCATATGAATGAACAGAGTCAGTAATCACTGACTCTGTCCATTCGGAAAAGGTAGGAGCCGGGTTTAGCTCCGCTCTCCATCCTGACATATTGAGGGGGGAGAGCGGCACGGAGGGGGGGGCGGCATGGATGGGGAGAAGACGGCTTGGAGGGGGAGAACACATCACGGGGGAGAGCGTCACGGAGGGGGAGAACAGCACGGATGGGGAGAAGACGGCATGGAGGGGGAGAACACATCATGGGGAGAGCGGCACGGAGGGGGAGCGGCATGGACGGGGAGAAGACATCACGGGGGGAGAGCGGCACGGACGGGGAGAAGACATCACGGGGGAAGAGCGGCACGGATGGGGAGAAGACATCACGGGGAGAGAGCAGCACGGACGGGGAGAAGACATCACGGGGGGAGAGCGGCACGGACAGGGAGAAGACATCACGGGGGGAGAGCGGCACGGATGGGGAGAAGACATCACGGGGGAGAGCGGCACGGACGGGGAGAAGACATCACGGGGGGAGAGCGGCACGGATGGGGAGAAGACATCACGGGGAGAGAGCGGCACGGACGGGGAGAAGACATCACGGGGGAGAGCGGCACGGACGGGGAGAAGACATCATGGGGAGAGTGGCAGGGACGGGGAGAAGACATCACGGGGGATGAGCGGCACGGATGGGGAGAAGACATCACGGGGGAGATCGGCACGGACGGGGAGAAGACATCACGGGGAGAGAGCGGCACATACGGGGAGAAGACATCACGGGGGAGAGCGGCACGGACGGGGAGAAGACATCATGGGGAGAGTGGCAGGGACGGGGAGAAGACATCACGGGGGATGAGCGGCACGGATGGGGAGAAGACATCACGGGGGAGATCGGCACGGACGGGGAGAAGACATCACAGGGAGAGCGGCACGGACGGGGAGAAGACATCATGGGGGGAGAGTGGCAGGGACGGGGGGAAGACATCACGGGGGATGAGCGGCACGGATGGGGAGAAGACATCACGGGGGAGAGCGGCACGGACGGGGAGAAGACATCACGGGGGAACATAACGGCACGGACGGGGAGAAGACATCACGGGGGAGTGCGGCACGGATGGGGAGAAGACATCACGGGGGAGAGCGGCACAGACGGGGAGAAGACATCACGGGGGAACAAGACGGCACAGACGGGGAGAAGACATCAGGGGGGGAGAGAAGACAACACAGAGAAGACTTGTAACTCCCCCCACCACCCGATACCTGACTGTACAAATATCGGGTGAAGCATAGGAGCATTTCCCCCGAGTACAAGTACTCGGGAAATGCCTGGTATCGGGACATCCCTAATTCAGAACATGCGTCGAATTGATTCCGAGCATGCGTAGGAAGATTTGTTTGTCGCAATTGCATACAGACGATCGAAATTTCCGACAAGAACTTTTGTTGTCGGAAAAATTGAGAACCAGCTCTCAAACATTTATTGCCAGAAATTCCAACAGAAAAAGTCAGATGGAGCAAATACACGGTTGGAATATCCGACCAAAAGCTCACATCGGTCATTTGTTGTCGGAAATTCTGACCGTGTGTACGCGGCATAAGAGCTTCATGAAATGTTTTAAAGCAATTCCTAACTTTGATTTGTGAGACCTTTTATAGATAGGAAATAATAATTTTATACATTATTGGTGATGTCGTTTTGTTCTTGGTGTTGCTTTAGATGTTGAAGGAAAGTAAAAAAAAAAAAAAAGTAAAAAAATAATATTACCAATTGCTTGATAACGTTAGCCTGTTGGCTCATTGCCTGTTCTAATGAATCACCTTACCTGTCCCACATAATGGGGTATGTTAGCACAACAACAGCCTGAAGATGATGGAAAGGTCTACGCTATGGGGTTAATGAACCTGATCAACGTCAATTTCTACTGCCTGACCCCAGAGATACTTTGTACTGACGTCCTTCTACAGGGCTATAAGCATAAAATACATAGTGGAGTACAGGCGGGTGTCCGTATGATATACAGAATCCATCAGCTGAGGTCAATGTTCAATGCCCCAGAGAAAACGTCGATTCATTCCTTCATATATCTTCTTCTAGCCATTTGGTGAAGACTAGTCCTGAAAGGCTGACTCCCGTCAAAACTGATCTCCAGAAAAACAAAATACATAAATAAATTAAAATTCTTGTAAGTACGCTGAACATTCTGTACGACCAATGTCGTGACCCCCTGTGGAACCCCTACCAAACAACAGAGCCAGCACTTGAATCTGCCTGCAGACAACACTGCACCCTGGTCCAGGATCTGAATGGAGAAATGTCATCATCACACCAACGTTTCCACAGAAAGGTCCAAAGCTTTATTTACACGGTCACATGGTACACATACGACAACGTTTCCTCAGAAACGTCCAAAGCTTTATTTACACGGTCACATGGTACACATACAACAACGTTTCCTCAGAAACGTCCAAAGCTTTATTTACACGGTCACATGGTACACATACGACAACGTTTCCTCAGAAAGGTCCAAAGCTTAATTTACATGGTCACATGGTACACATACGACAACGTTTCCTCAGAAAGGTCCAAAGCTTAATTTACATGGTCACATGGTACACATACGACAACGTTTCCTCAGAAAGGTCCAAAGCTTTATTTACACGGTCACATGGTAGACATACGACAACGTTTCCTCAGAAAGGTCCAAAGCTTTATTTACACGGTCACACGGTACACATACAACAACGTTTCCTCAGAAAGGTCCAAAGCTTTATTTACACGGTCACATGGTACACATACGACAACGTTTCCTCAGAAAGGTCCAAAGCTTTATTTACACGGTCACATGGTACACATATGACAACACTTCCTCAGAAAGGTCCAAAGCTTTATTTACACGGTCACATGGTACACATATGACAACGTTTCCTCAGAAAGGTCCAAAGCTTTATTTACACGGTCACATGGTACACATACGACAACGTTTCCTCAGAAAGGTCCAAAGCTTAATTTACACGGTCACATGGTACACATACGACAACGTTTCCTCAGAAAGGTCCAAATCTTTATTTACACGGTCACATGGTACACATACGACAACGTTTCCTCAGAAAGGTCCAAAGCTTTATTTACACAGTCACATGGTACACATACGACAACGTTTCCTCAGAAAGGTTCAAAGCTTTAATTACACGGTCACATGGTACACATACGACAACGTTTCCTCAGAAAGGTCCAAAGCTTTATTTACACGGTCACATGGTACACATACGACAACGTTTCCTCAGAAAGGTCCAAAGCTTTATTTACACGGTCACATGGTACACATACGACAACGTTTCCTCAGAAAGGTCCAAAGCTTTATTTACACGGTCACATGGTACACATACGACAACATTTTCTCAGAAAGGTCCAAAGCTTTATTTACACGGTCACATGGTACACAGACGACAACGTTTTGGAGCCTGACGAAGGGGCCCTGCATGGCTATGAAACATTGCCGTATGTATACCATGTACAAAGAAGGTTTTTCCCCAGATAGTTGACAAAGCTGCCTGTAGATCCCACCCCCGAATATGTATACTAAAGAGATTTTCCTCAAATTGGGATTTTAAATGGACCACAGGCAGTTTTAAAAATTGGTACAAATTTATTAGTAAATATACAATAATTATCACACATAATCAAACACAAACGAGTATTGAAATGGACAAAGATAAAAACAAACACATACAATTGGGGACAAGTATGAAACCAGCTGGGAAAGAAGCCCAGGAACTGTCAACCGACAGAATGTCCAACGCGTTTCAAAAAAACACTTAGTGTGGAACTTTTTCAGGGTCTGAAAGGGCTTGAAACTTCCAAAACTGTGACTTAAATCTGTGATGATAGAATATATGTCATCAGAAGTATTGGTGGTCAGTGGGAAGAGTGCTCTTTACATTGGTGGTCAGTGGGAAGAGTGCTCTTTACATTGGTGGTCAGTGAAAAGAATGCTCCATACATTGGTGGTCCGTGGGAAGAATGCTCCTTACATTCGTGGTCAGTGGGAAGCAGGGCTGTCTTAATGAGAGGGCACACCTGGGCACTGCCCGGGGGCCCCAGCTGCATGGGGGGCCCCTGCCCTTTCCCCAAAGCAGCTGGTCCTTGAGCCCGGGCTGCCCCTCTACATCCCAGTTATCCCCCAGCACTCTGACCCCTCTACACCCTAGATATCCCCTACCTTCTACCTACTTGATTTCTGTTTACATGCACTGTCTCCATTGTAGGGGCCCCAGAGCATTACTTTGCCCAGGGGCCCATGATGCTATTAAGATGGCCCTGGTGGGAAAAATGCTCCTTACATTGGTGATCAGTGGGAAGAATGCTCCTTACATTGGTGATCAGTGGGAAGAATGCTCCTTACATTGGTGATCAGTGGCAAGAATGTTCCTTACATTGGTGATCAGTGGGAAGAATGTTCCTTACATTGGTGATCAGTGGCAAGAATGTTCCTTACATTGGTGATCAGTGGGAAGAATGTTCCTTACATTGGTGATCAGTGGGAAGAATGTCCCTTACATTGGTGATCAGTGGGAAGAATGCTCCTTACATTGGTGATCAGTGGGAAGAATGCTCCTTACATTGGTGATCAGAGGGAAGAATGCTCGTTACAATGGTGATCAGTGGGAAGAATGCTCCTTACATTGGTGATCAGTGGGAAGAATGCTCCTTACATTGGTGATCAGTGGGAAGAATGCTCCTTACATTGGTGATCAGTGGGAAGAATGCTCCTTACATTGGTGATCAGTGGGAAGAATGCTCCTTACATTGGTGATCAGTGAGAAGAATGCCCCTTACATTGGTGATCAGTAGGAAGAATGTTCCTTACATTGGTGATCAGTGGGAAGAATGCTCCTTACATTGGTGGTCAGTGGGAAGAATGCTCCTTACATTGGTGGTCAGTGTGAAGAATGTTCCTTACATTGGTAGTCAGTGGGAAGAACGTTCCCCAAACAGATAGCAAAAAGATCGTTCCTGTCAGCGGTTACATTTAACCCTTCCAACTTCAGGAGGAACCCTGGTTGAGAAAGGCTGATATACACTAAGCTACACACAAACAAAATGAAACCAAGTTCATCCTCACCCAGAAGTTAGCTGTCATTGCTCGGTCAATGAGCTGTGCACTGGAGATTCCCCGCCCTGAAGCTAATGCACACAAAGGGGATGGAATGCCCATAACATCGCTGACCTAATATTTACATGACCATATTAGGTAAATGTTATTGATCTAATATGGCCATGTGACCATTTCAGGTCAATGATGTCCTGAGCATCCCATCCCCTTTGAAAAGTGCAGCTGCAGGGTGAGGAATCTCCCATCGGAAACTCCAAGCCCAGCAATGACTGCGAACTTCAAGATTCACCATGTAGGTCTTTCGGCACTAGCTGTTATGTAGTGACAACTGTCTGCCAATTGTGCTTCTGTGTTGTCATCCTTGTCACATGCGCCTCTAGCGGATGGTTGCTACTAGTGACTAACATCCACCATATCACCCTGCTGCCAGACCTCCATCTATCACTCTCAGAGACAATGAACAGACATTTGTGTTGTTTTATTTTTGTTTATTTGGGGGATATAACTTGGTTGCCTACCTGGCAGGTGAAGATCACACCAGTCCCTGCTGCTTGCCGCTGGAGGAGGTGCCGAGGTGGGTGGGGACAGCAGTGCTGCACTAGGCACAGGCCTCTCTCCTGGTCTCACTGTCTGAGAGTAAATTGTCACTGGTTGCAAGATGCCAGGCAGTGCTGGTCCTAGCAACCAGTTCCGAAACTGTAGTTATTAGTTAGTAGGGGGTGGCTGTGTCCTCTATTTCATTCCGGGACATTGTATTGTCCCAGAATGAAGGTGCCCGGGACCTGGGACAGACATGTCAATTGCGGGACAGTCCTGGGAAATCCAGGACATGTGGGCACCCTCTGCTACACGCCAATAATGCACTCTACAACCTGCCATGCCAACACACATTGAACAGGCATGGTTCACCATTGTCACTATCCAGTCAGTCCAGATTGATGATGTGTAGCCATGGTCTTTAGAAAACCAAATGTTATCTTAGGGTTTATAGCTACGGTATTGGTCTTTTGTCCGAAATCTATCTACTCTTCCATTAAAAGGAAGGGTTTGCGTTCAGATTTAAGTTTTTCTTAAGCTCAGTTTTACAAGTCCACCCCTTAACCAGGACTGGGACTGGGTCACGATATATTTTGTTATCCGTCTCCTTTTGAGTTCCTGTTTTGCCCATTCTGTGTACACACACAAGTGTTTAGCTACAATGACGGCTAAATACTGTATATGGCGTATCACATAATAAGTATCTGTAATTGCCGTCTTTTGTCTACTGTAATGGGTAGGCTGCAATTTGCAGTGCAGATGTATTCGTAATCTACCTCTGTTAGTTTAATATCTCATACACATCACATACACGTATCACCTACAGAACAGCAGGCAAAGTGGAGCAAAGTGGTTACGGCGATTCTCCGCAAATGGTTTAGAGACTTAGAGCGGCAGAAAATGAAGATTTCCCAGCCGCTATTTGAATATAAACACTCTTCACTTACATGCAGAAAAGTTTAAAAGAAGCACATCAAGGAAGTAAAAAAAAATCAGATGGAGATAGACACTGATGCCTCACATCTTCATGAGAATGTAAGAAGACAAAAGGGTGTAAAATGATGGCAATTTTATGTATTGCGCATAAGGGCTGTCTAAGTTAATGCATATGACAGGGTAATATAGGTATGATTACAAAGAGCCTTTTGCTCTGCCCCTACCTCTGCAAAGAACAAAGAATGCATATGGACTAACCCTTTGTTGCCAGAGAGACCTAGTCCATCCAGTTCAACCACAAAAAATAAATAAAAATAAAAAACACAATACAATCCCATACACCCACAGTTGATCCAGAGGAAGGCAAAAAACCCCAGCAGAGCATGATCCAATTTGCTACCTAGGTATCCAACTGACCTCAATAGATGAAATTTTTTCCCTTAGGCTGAAAACACATAAGAAGCGTAGAAACAGGGAGGGTAGAGACCACAACTATTATCAGTGATGTTTTAGCCACTTAAAATTTGCTATCTTAGGCCCTTTTCACACTACAAAATAAATCCGTTTTCATAATCCGTATTAAAATCCATCAGATAATGTTAAAAAACGGAAGTTATACGTCCTTTATAACATATCATTAAAGTCTATGGGATTTTTTTATGTTCCGTAAAGATCCGTAATAGTCCGTTATAACGTACGGACGTTAGTTATTACGGAATATGTGACGGGTCTTGCACTCATTTTTTTTCCGTTGCAAGTAACAGATATATTAACGTCCGTTATATTTTAACATTGAAGTCTATGGCGCACGGACGTTAGTAAATGTCTCCGTAAATGTCCGTTATGTTAACGAACGTTAATTTTACTGAGCATGCTCAGTAAAGACTTCTGGAGCTGGACTTCAAGAAAGGGTGAAATGGTTTTTATTAACGGACATTAGAAAGGAATGATATAACGGATGTATACGGATATATACGCATAAACATTATCCGTTTTCAATAAAGGAAGAATGGTAAAATATTTATCCGTATTTATCCGTTATTAAATCCGTTAATAAACGTCCGTTAATAGGTGTAATAACAGTAGTAACGGATATTATAAAACGGACATACAATCCATAGTGTGAAAGAAGCCTTATAAGAAACATCTTGAAATGGTAATTGTGCCCAAGCAGTACCCTGAAAACGTACCCTTTGTCTGGGATACCTAATGAAAAATAGAAGTGCACTTCCTTCCTGTGCCTAAGTACTTCTGTACCTACTGTATCATAGCTGTATATCTGTAGTTTGAGATCATCTATGGCAGTGTTTCTCAACAGGGGTGCCTTGAGAATGGGGACCTCTGATGTGATGATGAGGACCTCTGATGTGATGAGGGGACCTCTGATGTGATGGGGGACCTGTCATGTGATGGGGGACCTCTGATATGATGGGGGGACCACTAGTGTGAAGTGGGTTCTCTGATGTGAATGAGGGACCCATAATGTGATGAGGGATCTCTGATGTGATATGGTGACCTTTGTTGTGATGGGGGATCTCTGGTGTGATGTGGGGACCTCTGTTGTGATGGGGGATCTCTGATGTGATGTGGTGACCTTTGTTTTGATATAGGATCTCTGATGTGATGGGGAGACCTCTGATGTGTTGGGGGATCTCTTATGTGATTGAGGGGACCTCTGATGTGAAGAAGGTACCTTTAATGTGAATGAAGGACCTCTGATGTGATGAGGGATCTCTGATGTGATGGGGAGACCTCTGATGTAATAGGTTGAAACCTCATGTGATGGTGAGGACCTCTGATGTGATGGGGATCTCTGATGTGATGGGGGGACCTCTTGTGTGAAAGAGGATATCTGATGTGATTGAGGGGACCTCTGATGTGAAGAAGGCACCTTTCATGTGAATGAAGGACCTCTGATGTGATGAGGGATCTCTGATGTGATGGGGAAACCTCTGGTGTAATAGGTTGAAACCTCATGTGATGGTGAGGACCTCTGATGTGATGGGGGATCTCTGATGTGATGGGGGGACCTCTTGTGTGAAGGAGGATATCTGATGTGATTGAGGGGACCTCTGATGTGAAGGAGGCACCTTTGATGTGAATGAAGGACCTCTGATGTGATGAGGGATCTCTGATGTAATGGGGGACCTCTGATGAGATGGGGGATACGCCGTTTACGTAAGGTGTTTTCAGGCGTAAAGTTAGTCCAACAAAAAGCTGGCCTAGCCAATGTTAAGTATGGACGTCGTTCCCGCGTCAAATTTTGAAAATTTTACGTTGTTTACGTAAGTCGTCAGTGAATGGGACTGGACGTAATTTACGTTCACGTCGAAACCAATAAGTCCTTGCGGCGTACTTTGGAGCAATGCACACTGGGAAATGTCCACGGACAGGTCATGGTTTATTTACATAAAACACGCCCACCTCTTCACAATTTAAATTTGGCGCGCTTACGCCGGCCCATTTACGCTACGCCGCCGTAACTTAGGAGGCAAGTGCTTTGTGAATACAGCACTTGCCTCTCTGACTTACGGCGGCCTAGCGTAAATACGATACGCTACACCGGCTGAAACATACGCTGCCCTACGTGAATCCAGCTAATAATGTCTAAAAGCAGACGCAATCTGTTTGCTGGTTTGCATTTTAGAATCTTAACATCCAAAGAGAGAAGTAAAGGGTTAAGCTCCCCAAGCAAGTAATATATGGGTGGCGTTATGCTACAGCTGTTGGAAACATCATTTCAAACAATGTTGAGAAACGACATTTGCGGGCCAGGTAATTTGGGTAATTTGCACCAGTCACACTGGAGAAGCTATAGCTCCAGTATTTATTTTCTTATGGCCTTTTCATGTGGTTCCAGTTTGCAGACGTAGAAATCCAGAGCAATGTTTATTTATAAAGTGCTAGCACAGTCTGCTGCAGCCATGCAGGAAAGGCTCGGACATGCAAATAACTTGAAAGGATAAAGGCATGGCTGTAGTTTTGTGGGCTAACTCCATGGATAAAGTCGGCTTGCCGGAGAAAGTTTGGGGTTTTAGAATTCCGAGGCCACTTGTTGTTATTCCTGGTGGCCGGTGAGCCAAAGGAAGCAAAAGAATTAAGTTTGAACGCTCCAAATAACAGGCCCCTTATAGAATTGTTCCCACAAACTGAATTTATGGGGGTCTCGGGGGCTCACAAACCTTTCCTTCTAGCTGGATCTCGTAGACTTCCACAGCTTTGTGTGCCAAGAATGTGAAATGTCAACAGGCATCTTGGCCGAAGCTGAGTACTAAAACAAAGGCTAGGAAGGTATTACTGAAAGTCTTGACATTTGATTTTGGAAGCCATTTTGAATTTCCTTATTTGCGGGCGGTTTTGGCCTAGAGGGGAATGTAAGCTAATAAAACCTGGAAATGGTTTTACTGTCTTAGATGCCACACAGCTATGGGGTAGCCAACTTTTACTCAGTATTTGTAACACTCTCCTAGCATAAAATGCTAGGCAAATTATTTCGTTTTTAGTTGCTTCTGTAGTTAGGGGAGCAGTGATTATTTGTTCTGGTCTGTTCAGGGTTCCCACCGGGTTGGAGTTTGATTGCTTCCCCTGCCTCTGGAGGAAGCTTACAGAAAATAGGGAGGGAGATTCACATGTTCAGCCTGAATATTTATCATGGCCTGGTCAGTCTCTAGAGAGGAGTGTCCAGCAGGTGGCTAGGGAGGTGATAAATAGCCTCAATCCCTGGAGTGATTGTTCCTTCTCCCCAGGAGGAATCCAAAGACTGAGGGCTGCTGCCCTTAGCCAACCCATAGACTGTGTAGCTGTTTTTGAGGTCTCAGCAATGTCAGGGCTCAGGGCCTGGATGGATCTCCTAAAAAGATGGCTTTAGAGCTTCACCACAATGAATTTGGTCTGGAGAAGGATTGTCTTTCTCACTGGACTGTGTCTGAAGGAAGCTGGAAGGTTCTGGGGACTTGTGAGTGATGACCCTGAATAGATCCCTGATGTCTTAGGCCGCGTACACACCATCGGACCAAATCGATGAAAACGGACCGATGTTCAGTTTCATTGGTCAAAACCGTCCGCGTGTACGGCCCTTCGGACAAAGATTTGAGAACTTGCTTTAAAATCGAACCGATGGATGGCTGACCATCAGTCCAAACCGATGGTTAGTACACAAAAGCATCGGTTTAAAACCTGCGCATGCTCAGAATCAAGTCGACGCATGCTTGGAAGCATTGAACTTCGTTTTTTTCAGCACGTCGTGTGTTTGACGTCACCGCGTTCTGACCCGATCGGATTTTGAACTGATGGTGTGTACGCACATCAGACCATCAGGCCACTTCAGCGGTGAACTGGATGGATCGACCGTGTGTACGCGGCCTTAAGGTTTTTTTGCGATGTAAGTGCCAGTGGTAGATATGGAATAAGACCCTCCATCCAGTCTTCACATTCCTGTCCCATAGCAGTGACGTTTGGGAGATTAAAGAGAAAATCCACTTTTGTTGAGAAAAAAAAAATTTTGCTCTGGATGATGTAGACTGCAAGGATTTTAACAAAAAATAGTTTCAGAGTCTTACCTTTTGTGATTCTGAAGAAATATTTGTTTGCTTGTCTGTGCCCATATGCAAAGTAAATATAATGGGAGGGATTTTATAATTATCAATCAGCTGCTGCACTTGCAGGGTTCAAATGAGGGAAATGGCAGGGTCTACATCCCTTTAGACATGATTTTCCTATTTGCAGTATCTCACCAAAATTGACATTTGTGTTGCAGGGGATGCTCAAAATATGACTTGTGTCTTAGAGCAGACTTCTGGGAAAATCAGTGAGCCAATCACACAAGGAGAACCCCTCCGGGCTACCGTATTGCACTGCATTTTACAGAAAATTACAGCACTGCAGATTGGAAAGAAAAGAACATTTGTAATTAACATTTAATTACAATAAAACGTGTTTCACAATTGTATATGCTATCTACCGTATTTATCGGCGTATACCGTGCAGTTTTTTCCCCTTAAAATAAGGGGAAAATCGTGGGTGCGCGATATACGCCGATACCCGCTTCCCGCGCTCAGTTTGAAGCCTCTGCCGACATATACCGAGCGCAGTACACTCGGGTACATTCGGTCAGGCTCGGCTTCGCTCATGTGACGTTTATGCGTGAGAAGCCGAGCGTGACCGAGCGTGCCCGAGTGTACTGCGCTCGGTATATGTCGGCGGAGGCTTCAAACTGAGCGCGGGAAGCGGGGATTCGACTCGGAGACAGCGCGGGAGAAGCCGGGAGGATACCACGAGGCCGCCGATGGACCCAGGGCAAGACACCAAAACTGTAAGTAATAAAATGTTTTTTTACAGGAATTTCGGGTCAACATTAGGGGTGCGCAATACCCCGATAAATACGGTATATTTTTTTATTTGCTATATTTTTTCCCACGAAAGTAGAGTTACCCTTTAAATTCTAAGTGCTGTGGGAGGGGGGTCGCAAAAGACTCAAACAGACTTCAGAGGAGGATTTCTCTTGAATGGAGTGGTGTGCTGGTGGCAGGTGAGCGGTAATCACCTGGGGCACTCTGAGGCCTCGTACACACGACAGAGTTTCTCGGCAGAATTCGCCGAGAAACTCGGTCAAAACCCGGATTCTGCCGAGAATCTCTGTCGTGTGTACACTTTTGGCTCGATGGAGCCGCCGAGGAACTCGACGAGAAAATAGAGAACATGTTCTCTATTTTCTCGTTGTCCTCGCTCTTCTATGGGAGAAGCCGGCCCGCCGAGCTCCTCGGCGGCTTCATCCCAAAACTCGACGAGGAACTCGACGTGCCAAGCACGTCGAGTTCCTCTGTCGTGTGTACGGGGCCTCAGTGTTTTAATGAGGAAAACTGCAGTGTTTGCATCCCTTTAAAAGTATCTGACCCTTGGGAAGTATCTCACCTAAACTGAATTTCCTATTGCAGGCGGTGCCTAACATTTTAGTTGTATTTTAATGCAGACTTCTGGAAAAATCAGTGGAACAATTAAACAATCGGAAAATTATATTTCTGCAGGCATTCTGTACTTCACCAGTGTACAGAACACCTCCAGGTTGCCGTATTGCACCGACTGTTACAGAAAATCACCCAAGTTCATTTCTAATAACATAAAATTATAATATGGCCTGTGTAGCAATTGATGATACATTATTTTATTTTATTTTTTCCATAAAGATGGAGTTACCCTTTAAATACTCAGATTGCTTTCGCTTTAAAACTAGAAAAGCAACTTTGGAAGTATTATTCTCCTGTATTGTATTGAATTGTATTGTGACTGTGCTGTCTGATGTTGTAAAGTGCTGTGCAAACTGTTGGCACTATATAAATCCTGTATAATAATAATAATAATAATAATAATAATAATAATAATAATAATAATAATAATAAAATAATAATAAAATTAATAAAATAATAATAATAATAATAATAACAACAATAAAGTGATGTGCAAACTGTTAGCACTATATAAATCCTGTATTATAATAATAATAATAATAATAATAATACTAATAAAATAATAATAAAATAAATAAAATAATAAAAATAAAGTGCTGTGCAAACTGTTGGCACTATATAAATCCTGTATTATAATAATAATAATAATAATAATAATAATAATAATAATAATAATAATAATAATAATAATAATAATAAATAATATAATAATAAAATAAATAATTAAAATAATAATAATAATATCAATAATATTAATAATAATAAATAAAGTGCTGTGCAAACTGTTGGCACTATATAAATCCTGTATTATAATAATAATAATAATAATAATAATAATAATAATAATAATAATACATAATAATATAATAATAATAAAATAAATAATTAAAATAATAATAATAAAAATAAAGTGCTGTGCAAACTGTTGGCACTATATAAATCCTGTATAATAATAATAATAATAATAATAATAATAATAAAATAATAATAAAATTAATAAAATAATAATAATAATAACAATAAAGTGATGTGCAAACTGTTAGCACTATATAAATCCTGTATTATTATAATAATAATAATAATAATAATACTAATATAATAATAATAAAATAAATAAAATAATAATAATAAAAATAAAGTGCTGTGCAAACTGTTGGCACTATATAAATCCTGTATTATAATAATAATAATAATAATAATAATAATAATAATAATAATAAATAATATAATAATAAAATAAATAATTAAAATAATAATAATAGTAATATCAATAATAATAATAATAATAATAAATAAAGTGCTGTGCAAACTGTTGGCACTATATAAATCCTGTATTATAATAATAATAATAATAATAATAATAATAATAATAAATAAAGTGCTGTGCAAACTGTTGGCACTATATAAATCCTGTATTATAATAATAATAATAATAATAATAATAATAATAATAATAATAATAATAATAATAATAATCAGCCTAAAATGCGGCCCCATGTAAAAATTGACAAACCTTATATTCACCTTTAAAAGTAAAAATTGCTTTGGTGCCAAATGTTTTCCTGACACCCTCCTGTATTATGGGAATTATTGTGTGTATATATATATATATATATATATATAAACTTCATATACACTCCCCGGCCCCTTTATTAGGTACACCTTGCTCGAACCGGGTTGGACCCCCTTTTGCCTTCAGTACTGCCTTTATTCTTCATGGCATAGATAACAAGGTGTTGGAAACATTCCACTGAGATTTTGGTCCATATCAACATGATAACGTCACGCAGTTGCTGCAGATTTGTTGGTTGCCCATCTCCCATTCCACCACATCCCAAAGGTGCTCTATTGGATGAGATGTGGTGACTGTGGAGACCATTGGAGTACAGTGACCTTAGATGGTGAGATGATGAATCACTCGGCACTGCCCCCAGGCACGCCGCGTCATCGGATGTGATTGACAGCAGCGTCAGCCAATGGCTGCGCTGCTATCAATCCATCCAGCCACCACCAGAGAGAGCCACACTGTACCCACACCACCAGAGAGAGCCACGCTGTACCGCACCACCAGAGAGAGCCACGCTGTACCCACACCACCAGAGAGAGCCACGCTGTACCGCACCACCAGAGAGAGCCACGCTGTACCCACACCACCAGAGAGAGCCACGCTGTACCGCACCACCAGAGAGAGCCACGCTGTACCGCACCACCAGAGAGAGCCACGCTGTACCACACCACCAGAGAGAGAGACGCTGTACCGCACCACCAGAGAGAGCCACGCTGTACCGCACCACCAGAGAGAGCCACGCTGTAGCCACACCACCAGAGCCACACTGTACCCACACCACCAGAGAGAGCCACGCTGTACCGCACCACCAGAGAGAGCCACGCTGTACCGCACCACCAGAGAGAGCCACGCTGTACCGCACCACCAGAGAGAGCCACGCTGTACCACACCACCAGAGAGAGCCACGCTGTAGCCACACCACCAGAGCCACACTGTACCCACACCACCAGAGAGAGCCACGCTGTACCGCACCACCAGAGAGAGCCACGCTGTACCGCACCACCAGAGAGAGCCACGCTGTACCACACCACCAGAGAGAGCCACGCTGTACCACACCACCAGAGAGAGCCACGCTGTACCACACCACCAGAGCCACACTGTACCCACACCACCAGAGAGAGCCACGCTGTACCGCACCACCAGAGAGAGCCACGCTGTACCGCACCACCAGAGAGAGCCACGCTGTACCACACCACCAGAGAGAGCTACGCTGTACCACACCACCAGAGAGAGCCACGCTGTACCACACCACCAGAGAGAGCCACGCTGTAGCCACACCACCAGAGAGAGCCACGCTGTACCACACCACCAGAGAGAGCCACGCTGTACCACACCACCAGAGAGAGCCACGCTGTACCCACACCACCAGAGAGAGCTACGCTGTACCACACCACCAGAGAGAGCCGCGCTGTACCACACCACCAGAGAGAGCCACGCTGTACCCCACCACCAGAGAGAGCCGCGCTGTACCACACCACCAGAGAGAGCTACGCTGTACCCACACCACCAGAGAGAGCCACGCTGTACCCACACCACCAGAGAGAGCCACGCTGTACCACACCACCAGAGAGAGCCACGCTGTACCCCACCACCAGAGAGAGCCGCGCTGTACCCACACCATCAGAGAGAGCTACGCTGTACCACACCACCAGAGAGAGCCGCGCTGTACTACACCACCAGAGAGAGCCACGCTGTACCCCACCACCAGAGAGAGCCGCGCTGTACCACACCACCAGAGAGAGCTACGCTGTACCCACACCACCAGAGAGAGCCACGCTGTACCCACACCACCAGAGAGAGCCACGCTGTACCACCCCACCAGAGAGAGCCACGCTGTACCCCACCACCAGAGAGAGCCGCGCTGTACCACACCACCAGAGAACCATGCTGTACTGTACCACACCACCAGAGAGAGAGAGCCACACTGTTCCTGCACCACCAGAGAGAGAGCCATGCTGTACCGCACCACCAAAAAGAGAGCAGGTCAGTGTCACTGGGCAGTGTGGGCACAATGGGAGACAGACAGTACTAGCATTGTATGGCCACAATTGGACTGGGACACTGTAATATAAAGGGGACTGCACTGTAAAGGGGCACTGTAATCATTGCAGTGCCCCTTTACAATGCAGTCCCCTTTATATTGCAGTGTCCCCTGTACATTACAGTGTAGAGGGCCCACACCAGCCACCCGTGAATGTCTACCGAGCCCCCCCCCCCCCCCCAGTCCCTGGAAAAGTTGGCTGCTCAGTCTAAAATGCCCGGGCCTATTTTTTGTCCCAGTCCGGGCCTGCTTTGGGATGAATTAGAGTGGAGATTGTGAGCCAGGTCTTCTTGTCCAACATCAGTGCCTGACCTCACAAATGCGCTTCTGGAAGAATGGCCAAACATTCATATAGACACACTCCTAAACCTTGTGGACAGTCTTCCCAGAAGAGTTTAAGCTGGTATAGCTGCAAAGGGTGGGCCGACTCAATATTGAACCCTACATGCCATTAAAGTTCATGTGTGTAAAGGCAGGCATCCCAATACTTTTGACAATGAATATAGGGCTAGATTCAGTAAGAATTTACGTTGGCGTATCTATTGATACGCTGCGTAAATTCTAAGCTGCGCCGGCGAATCTTCTTTCTGTATTCAGAAAGCAAGATACGCCGAAATTTGGCTAAGATCCGACTGGCGTAAGTCTTTTACGCTGTCGTATCTTAGTTGCATATTTACGCTGGCCGCTTCCGTTGATTTTGGCGTAGAATATGCAAATGAGCTAGATTCAGAAACGATTCAGAAACGTACATGCGCCCGGCGGATTTTTTTTACGTCGTTTACGTAAGGCTTTTTCCGGCGTAAGGTTACTCCTGCTATATGAGGAGTATCCAATGTTAAGTATGGACGTCGGGACAGCGTCGAATTTTGCGTCGTTTGCGTAAGTCGTTCGCGAATAGGGCTTTGCGTAAATTACGTTCACGTCTAAAGCATTGACTATTTGCAACGTGATTAGGAGCATGCGCACTGGGATACGTTAACGGACGGCGCATGAGCCGTTCGTTAGAGACGTCATTTACGTGGGGTCATGTTTTATTTGCATAAAACACGCCCACCTCTTCTCAATTTGAATTCGGCGCGCTTACGCCGGCAGATTTACGCTACGCCGCCGTAACTTAGGGCGCAGGTTCTTTGTGAATCCAGCCCCAGCCTCACTAAGTTACGGCGGCGTAGCGTATCTGAGATACGCTACGCCCGCACAAACTTACGGCGGGCTATTTGAATCTAGCCCATAGTGTTTATATATATATACGTCTTTTTTTATATATTATATCTAGACTAGAGATATTTTTAATGGTATTCAGCCTTTTCCAACACCTTAAAGAAAAGATATCTCTGCTGAAACGACTCATTAATTTGTGACTCGGGCAGCAGAGGTGCGCGTTACTTATTACTCCTAAAGTACGGAAGTCCAGTCCTGCCAAGTATAATGTGACAGGTCCTTGAGATAATTGCTGAGAGTCCTGTAAAAAATGCTGATAGGTCAGAAACATAGTAAAGAGAGTGTAAGAAGGTATTCGGGGCTTTCTGGCAAAGGTACGCATGTTATGGACAATGTAAGATGCTGCTTCATTCATCTTTCCCACGTCACGCTGAAAACTTTTGCACACATGGCCTTTGCCGAGTCAGATTTATAGTTGGGTTTTATCCCTCCTGGATATCTGGGAAATCCATCAGGGGTGCAGAGGTCACCTCCACTGTCCCCGCTTCCACCCCCTACCCTACGATGTATGGATCGGGGTCACGGCCCGCGTACAATACTTTTTTTTAAAAGCATTCAAGAATTCATAACCGTACAGTCAATATTTTTCTACAACTTGTGTGATTTATGGTATCGTTCCAGAGATTTACAGGGTTTGGAAGAAAGAGGGGCTGCTGAAAACGAGAGCCGAGGCTGGGGCCGGTCCGCTGCATACCACATCTGATAAAAATAAACACTGAACTTCACCAAAAAGACCAGTGGAAGAATTGCATAAGCAAAGGAAACGGACCAACGCTTTATTCTAAAGCTTGGGATAAATATTTTACCTAGTACTTAGCAGTGGCGTAATGAGAACCTTTCACAACGCTCTGCCAGGAGGCCCACCAGACGCTTTGCAAAGAGGGGTATAAACAGTACAAGGCCATGTCTATCGGTGGAAACCTTTTGTAAAATAGAAAATAAGCTAAAAGGGCATCCTGACGTAAAATGCCCTAAACACAAAAGAGTTCTCATATATTTAACCTCTTCAGCTCTGGAAGATTTTACCCCCTTTCATGACCAGGCCGTACAGTCGTTTGCTTAAAGGGGTTGTAAAGAAAAAACATTTTTTCTCTAAATATCTTCCTTTACCTTAGTGCAGTCCTCCTTCACTTACCTCATCCTTCCATTTTGCTTTTAAATGTCCTTATTTCTTCTGAGAAATCCTCACTTCCTGTTCTTCTGTCTGTAACTCCACACAGTAATGCAAGGCTTTCTCCCTGGTGTGGAGAAAGCCTCTTGAGGGGGGAGGGGGCGAGCAGGAGTGTCAGGACGCCCACTAACACACAGCTCCTTTCTCTATCTTTAAAATAGAGAGTGTCCTGACTTGCCTGCTCGCCCCCTCCCACCTCAAGAGGCTTTCTCCACACCAGGAAGAAAGTCTCGTATTACTGTGTGTATTTTTTTTTATTAGCGACAATTGATGGCACAGTGGCTGTGTTTGATGGCACAGTGGCGACAATTGATGGCACAGTGGCTGGGTTTGATGGCACAGTGGCGACAATTGATGGCACAGTGGCTGCGTTTGATGGCACAGTGGCTGCGTTTGATGGCACAGTGGCGACAATTGATGGCACAGTGGTTGCGTTTGATGGCACAGTGGCGACAATTGATGGCACAGTGGCTGCGTTTGATGGCACAGTGGCGACAATTGATGGCACAGTGGCGACAATTAATGGCACAGTGGCTGCGTTTGATGGCACAGTGGCGACAATTGATGGCACAGTGGCTGCGTTTGATGGCACAGTGGCGACAATTGATGGCACAGTGGCTGCGTTTGATGGCACAGTGGCTGCGTTTGATGGCACAGTGGCAAAAATTGATGGCACAGTGGCCGCTTTTGATGGCACAGTGGCTGTGTTTGATGGCACAGTGGCGACAATTGATGGCACAGTGGCTGCGTTTGATGGCACAGTGGCGACAATTGATGGCACAGTGGCGACAATTGATGGGCACAGTGGCTGCGTTTGATGGCACAGTGGCGACAATTGATGGCACAGTGGCTGCGTTTGATGGCACAGTGGCTGCGTTTGATGGCACAGTGGCAAAAATTGGTGGCACAGTGGCTGCGTTTGATGGCACAGTGGCGACAATCGATGGCACAGTGGCTGCGTTTGATGGCACAGTGGCGACAATTGATGGCACAGTGGCAACAATTGATGGCACAGTGGCTGCGTTTGATGGCACAGTGGCGACAATTGATGGCACAGTGGCAACAATTGATGGGCACAGTGGCTGCGTTTGATGGCACAGTGGCGACAATTGATGGCACAGTGGCTGTGTTTGATGGCACAGTGGCGACAATTGATGGCACAGTGGCTGCGTTTGATGGCACAGTGGCTGCGTTTGATGGCACAGTGGCTGCGTTTGATGTCACAGTGGCGACAATTGATGGCACAGTGGTTGCGTTTGATGGCACAGTGGCTGCGTTTGATGGCACAGTGGCGACAATTGATGGCACAGTGGCTGCGTTTGATGGCACAGTGGCGACAATTGATGGCACAGTGGCGACAATTAATGGCACAGTGGCTGCGTTTGATGGCACAGTGGCGACAATTGATGGCACAGTGGCTGCATTTGATGCACAGTGGTGACAATTGATGGCACAGTGGCTGCGTTTGATGGCACAGTGGCAACAATTGATGGCACAGTGGCGACAATTGATGGCACAGTGGCTGCGTTTGATGGCACAATGGTGACAATTGATGGCACAGTGGCTGCATTTGATGACACAGTGGCTGCGTTTGATGGCACAGTGGCAAAAATTGATGGCACAGTGGCGACAATTGATGGCACAGTGGCTGCGTTTGATGGCACAGTGGCGACAATTGATGAGCACAGTGGCTGCGTTTGATGGCACAGTGGCAACAATTGATGGGCACAGTGAGGCTGCAATTGATGTTTTTTTTTTTTTTTCGCTTGTTTGCGCCCCCCCCCCAAAAATTTGAGCACCAGCCGCCACTGCTTCAGAAAGTACACTAACAGCAACCCTGTGAGGTGCTCTGTGAATTCTGATTGCATATTAAGAGGAGTGGAGTTTCTGACCTCAGCACAGCTGCAGTCTTTGCCAGCTCTGTGATTGGCCAGTAATTGCTCTTTCAGACACATTTATACGTGAAGCTCTTCCCAGGGATCCGATCGGCAAAGACTCCTACCTATTCTGACTATAGATCTCTCTCGTGGCAAATCTCTTGCTCATTGTAAGAATTAGTTCTTAAGCTAACCGTGCCACCTGAACCCATCTGCAAACGCTCGTTTTTTCCCCGTTACCACCTGTGCGCCCTTCCTGCGCATCTTATTGATGTAAAATTACAAGAGCGGCATAAATAAGTTATGCCGCGATTGTAAAATGGGAGAGATTTTGTTGTAGCAATTATGTTCAGCAAGATGACAAACGAAATTTCCAGCGCCGTGGCTGTCGTAACCTGGGGAATTTAAACCTCATAATTTCCATTCATTTCGGATAATTTGCAGTAATTTCTCCATGTAATAACTTTGTAATGAAAAACACAGTGGTATTGAAGTGATTTCACTCCGTTTTGTTTCTAGGTAAGGCAGGGCCCCAAAATAAATAATAAAAATAACATTTCCTATTTTGAGTGCGAACGTTGGGTAATTCTCTCAGCAAAATCATAAACTAATACCAAGGGGTAAATCTCTTGTCCACAAAATGAAAAATAAATTGAGTTAAAGCAAGGAGAGAGAGAGAGAGAGAAAAAAGAAGAAAAAGCTACAGACAATGGATTTTTTATTGTTGGCTTTATTAAATTGTGTCATCTCTCTGCTCTCAAGTACTTCCACCTTTCACTGGAAAAACACAAAAGTTCGTCGTCTGCATGGATCGGAAAGCCAACCTTCTTATTAACGTCTTGTTTTACCGGCTCGGGTGCCGGAACAGGAAGGCAAAAAAAAAACATATCTTCACTAGAGATGGGTCCTATCTTCTCCACTAGAGATGGGTCCTATCTTCTCCACTAGAGATGGGTCCTTTCTTCTCCACTAGAGATGGGTCCTATCTTCTTCACTAGAGATGGGTCCTATCTTCTCCACTAGAGATGGGTCCTATCTTCTCCACTAGAGATGGGTCCTATCTTCTTCACTAGAGATGGGTCCTATCTTCTCCACTAGAGATGGGTCCTATCTTCTCCACTAGAGATGGGTCCTATCTTCTTCACTAGAGATGGGTCCTATCTTCTCCACTAGAGATGGGTCCTATCTTCTCCACTAGAGATGGGTCCTATCTTCTCCACTAGAGATGAGTCCTATCTTCTTCACTAGAGAGGGGTCCTATCTTCTTCACTAGAGATGGGTCCTATCTTCTCCACTAGAGATGGGTCCTATCTTCTTCACTAGAGATGGGTCCTATCTTCTTCACTAGAGATGGGTCCTATCTTCTTCACTAGAGATGGGTCCTATGTTCTCCACTAGAGATGGGTCCTATCTTCTTCACTAGAGATGGGTCCTATCTTCTCCACTAGAGAGGGGTCCTATCTTCTCCACTAGAGATGCCACTAGAGACGCCACTTCGACGCATGCGAGGGATGGGGATCGCTTGGACTTATCCGGTGAGTCTGTACAGACGACCGGATCAGTCCAACGGACAGGTTTCCAGCGGATAGATTTCTTAGCATGCTAAGAAATTTTTATCCGCTTGAAAACCGTCGGCTGGAGAAATCTCAGCCGAAAAATGTCCGCTAGGCCGTACACACGACCGGATTTGTCTGCTGGAACTGATCCGCGGATAAATCCCAACGGACAGATCCGGTCGTCTGTACGGGTCCACGTCTCCTTATAAGAGTGTATGATTACACAAATAAATCCAACAGGAGTGAAGGTGAAGAAGAAACACCGATAGGGAATCCACCACCGCATGCAAGATGGACTCTCACCTTAATGCTTCGACCCGTGAAGGTCACAAAGCATATCAGCAGTAATCTCAATATGTATCAGACCTCCAATGGAAACACCATACCAACATTGGTACCAGCAGACCACCATACATAGGAAAAAACACAGAAGATATCTAGTGCTCTCTGTATGAAAAAGGTTGTATTGCTGTATAAAGGAATAAAAATGGGCACTCACATTTAAAAACACTCATGAGCCGAGTGTATGCTGTAACAGCGTGTCACAATCAACAGCGGCGATGATCGGGGTGACGTCCTGCGTAGCTCCTCCCCTTACGTACACGTTACGTCCCGTGGGCGGGACTTCTTCAGCGTCAGGTGGAGGGAGTACGAAAGGGGAGGAGCTAGGGCAGGGTTCTGTTTATTAGATTCACTGTCATTTGTATATGTATTATTATTTTGTTTGCGCTGCAATTCTTCACTTGATTTATGCATTTTGGGAAATGTGTATGAATTCATCCTCAGTGCTGGCTTGCATATTTTAGTTTTATCGTTTAATTTTTGTATATATCCCAGCGCTGAATATTTTACATTATATTTCAAACATTCTCATAGACACACTCCTAAACCTTGTGGACAGCTTTCCCAGAAGAGTTGAAGCTGTTATAGCTGCAAAGGGTGGGCCAACACAATATAGAACCCTACGGACTAAGACTGGGATACCATTAAAGTTCATGTGTGTGTAAGGGCAGGTGTCCCAATACTTTTGGTAATATAGTGTATGTTTCAACTGCAGACTCCTTTTGAATTCACTGCCTGGAGAGAAGGCAAGGGAACGTCACGTTTACACTCCTCGGCTCTATAAAACAGTCAATGTACATTACAAACAAGCCCTGACCCGGGTCCCGCCACCTCAGATAATGTACATTTAAGGCATACCAGAGCCCAGTTATGGCTCTCGGTCAAAAGTCGCAGACTGATACACATTTATTGCCGGCTATCTCGGTAATCTTTAACCTTTCACGGCAGGAGTTAAAAAACGAACAAATAAAGGCTGGGCATTAGGTGACTGAAGTTTATTTGCGCTATTGGTGCTCATACACCGCCATCTGGTCATCAGAGGAGCGAACGGGACGATAAGTGTTTGTTGACAGTGGACGATCCAACGAGCCAATCGTTTGCTCTGTTTCCCAGACAACCTGATAAGACATAATAACCTCTTCACTGTGCAGCCATTGTTGTAATAGGTGCTCTCCAGTTGCCTTGATGCAATACGGCTTCAGGTCACACGGCTCAATAAAGGGAACCTGTCACCGGTTGGTAACAATTTCGTAATGCTGCCTACACGCTACAACATTTTGGAAGCTGCCCGACAGATTTCGTTAAAAAAGAGCGAAATCAAAATGTTTTTTTCATTTTAGAGTAATGCCGCGTACACACGACCGTTTTTCATGAGAAAAATGAAATTTTTTAAATCGGTCGTGAAAAACGATTGTGTGTAAGCTCCAGAGCATTTTTTCTGGACGAGAAAAAATGGGCGAATTTTTTTTAGAACCTGCTCTATTTTTTCTCATCGTTTTTCACGTCGTGAAAAACGGTCGTGTGTACGCTTTAACGAGGGGGGAAAAAACGCACATGCTCAGAAGCAAGTTATGAGATGGGGAAATTAGCATAAGCAGCCCAAAGGGTGGCGCCATTCGAATGGAACTTCCACTTCAGGCCCCGTACACATGACGGAGTTTCTCGGCAGAATTCAGTCAGAAACTCGATCGGAGCCGTATTCTGCCGAGAAACCCGGTCGTGTGTACACTTTTGGCCGAGGAAACCGACGAGGATCTCGTCGGGCCAAATAGAGAACATGTTCTCTATTTCCTCGTTAGTCAATGAGGAAACTTGGCTCGCCGAGATCCTCGGCAGCTTCACAAGGAACTCGACGAGCAAAACGATGTGTTTTGCTCGTCGAGTTTCTCGGACGTGTGTACAGGGCCTTATAGTGCCGTTGTACGTGTTGTACGTCACCGCGCTTTGCGCAAGCAATTTTTTTCACGAACGTGTGTATGCAAGGCAGGAATCACGACAAATCACAATGAGAAAAATGTTGTTGTTTTTTCATGACATGAATAGCGGTCGTGTGTACGCGGCATAAGAAAGAACGATTTTTTGCCATCTGTGAGCCATTGAGAAGATTTCTATTCACTTCCTGTCCCATAAACAAAACAGGAAGCGAGAAAAAATCCCTCAAACATGAAGGAATCCCCAGAATTAGTGTCCCTCATTGAATGATTTACTTGGAATTTTCTTTCACTTTCGGTGATAAAAGTCACTTGAACAAAGGGGCTGTATTTTCTGTATCTGCAATCTTTTTAACCACTTAAGGACCGCCTCCTGCACATATACGTCGGCAGAATGGCACGGCTGGGCACAAGCACGTACAGGTACGTCCTCTTTAAGTGCCCAGCCGTGGGTCGCTCCGTGACCGTGACCGTGGGACCCACGGACCCAATCACCGCCGGAGTCCCGCGATCGGTCGCAGGAGCTGAAGAACAGGGAGAGCTGTGTGTGTGTAAACACAGCTTCCCCGTTCTTCACTGTGGCGCCGTCATGGATCGTGTGTTCCCTTTTATAGGGAAACACAATCGATGATGTCACACCTACAGCCACACCTCCCTACAGTTAGAAACACAAATGAGGTCACACTTAACCCCTTCAGGGCCCCCTTGTGGTTAACTCCCAAACTGCAATTGTCATTTTCACAGTAAACAATGCATTTTTAATGCATTTTTTGCTGTGAAAATGACAATGGTCCCAAAAATGTGTCAAAATTATCCGAAGTGTCCGCCATAATGTCGCAGTCAAGAAAAAAATCGATGATCGCCGCTATTAGTAGTAAAAAAAAAGAATTAATAAAAATGCAATAAAACTATCCCCTATTTTGTAAACGCTATAAATTTTGCGCAAACGCTTATTGCAATTTCTTTTACCAAAAATATGTAGAAGAATACGTATCGGCCTAAACTGAGGAAAAATAAAAATTTTTATATATTTTTGGGGGATATTTATTATAGCAAAAATTAAAAAATATTGCATTTTTTTCAAAATTGTCGCTCTATTTTTGTTAATAGCGCAAAAAATAAAAACCGCAGAGGTGATCAAATATCGCCAAAAGAAAGCTCTATTTGTGGGAAAAAAGGACGCCAATTTCGTTTGGGAGCCACGTCGCACGACCGCGCAATTGTCAGTTAAAGCGACGCAGTGCCGAATCGCAAAAACTGGCCAGGTCCTTTAACTGCCTAAAGGTCCGGGTCTTAAGTGGTTAAAAAGGATAAACATTTGCATCGAAAATTTAGAAATAGAAATTTGCACATATTAAAGATGTGAAAAGATGTTCTGAACATGATTTTTTGTTTTTTATTTGCCCAGACATGATCCACTTTATTAAAAACTCAGCCCCACAGTCTCCCCACCTCTTTTGGAGTCCCACATTTGACCCCATTTGATGTGTGGGGGTCATTTTATTGTAGCCCAGACCCCTGACAGGTCCCGCTGATTTGGCCAAGGTTCTCTTCCCGTTCGGGTAAACAGGAGAACGGGAAGAGAACGAGGAGAGCACTCGATCTGTAGGAGGAGTTTTGTCCAGAGATGAGGGGTTCTGCATCTCCAGAAGAAGTGCGAGGGCCAGGTGTAAAGCCTTGCCAGATTCAGGCCCACAGGCCTTGTGTTTGACACCTGTGCACTAGGCACAGAAATGCTGTATGACTTGCCCTCTAGTGGATCCTTGATAGTAATCAAAGAATAAATCACAGGCTTGTGCTTTGCTTTGCTGGCCCTACCATGGGTCCCAGTAGCACTTTAAGAGGGGCGGCAACAGGTGCGGACTGCCCGAGGACCCGAAGGTGCCTCCACTTAGCCTGCAGTGTCATGCTGTTTGTGCTGCCTGCACATTGGGGGCCGCCCTGTGGCCCCATGATGCCACTAGAATTGAGGCAGCTGTAGTAGTCCACATGGAGCAGGGGAGGCGACGGGGGCCAGGAGCGCCGCTGACTCTGAGACCCCGCCCGATGAATGGTCGGGAGAATGCAGAGGCTGCAGGTGCAGCTAAATAAGGGGTTCAGAGTGGGAGCGGCAGCGCTGAGATCCCCGGAGCACTGATCGGATGTGCAGCGAGCTGGCTGGCAAGTAGGTCCTGCACTGGAGGGCACTGATTAGATGGCACTGATGGGCACTCTTAGGCTGCACTTATGGGCAGGGCTGGACTGGGACAGAAATTTGGCCCTGGACTTCATCGAGACTGGCCCACTTTGACAGGTCTCTCCCATGGCGGCCGGACAACTCCCGCACCCCCCCGGCCACCCAAGCCCCCACTACCCCCTTACTAACCACTAGCCGTTCTACTTTATTAGAGTAGAACGGTTGGTACTGGTACTCTTATAGGCAGTACCAGTGGGGAAGCTAGACATTATTTCACCCGGGGCAAAGAATCAGTTCGGTGCCCCCCCCTTATGGGACAAGATTAGGCAGAAGTGAGAAACTCCCAGGCCATAGCTATTGAGTCAGCTGTCTGTCCCCTCCCCCATGCTCCTCTGTCATCCCCCTGCTCCTCTGGTCCTCCCCCTGCTTCTTTGTTCCCCCAGGTGAGCGCTGCGGGGAGGGAGAGGAGGTGAGCGCTGCGGGAAGGGAGAGACAGAGGAGCAGAGTGGGGCGGCAGTCCGCTGTCACTGAAGCCAGCCCACTGAGCCATCGGCCCACCGGGAAACTCCCTGTATTCCCAATGGCCAGTCCATCCCTGCTTATGGGCACTGATAGGCTACACTTTTTGGCACTGATAGGCTGCACTGATGGACACGTATAGGCTGCACTGGTGGGCACCGATAAGCTGCACTGATGCATAGACACGGATAGCCTGCACTGATGGACACTGATAGGCTGCACTGGGGTGCACTGATTAGATGGCACTGATGGGCACTCTTAGGCTGCACGTATGGCACTGATAAGCTGCACTGTTGAGGTGGCACTTATGGGCACTTATAGGCTGCACCAATGGACACATATAGGCTGCACTGGTGGGCACTGATAAGCTGCACTGATGAGCAATCCTAGACACGGATGGACACTGATAGGCTACACTGTTGGGCACTGATGGACATTGATAGGCTGCACTGATGGACACCGATGGGCACTGATAGGCTGCACTGATGGACACTGATAGGCTGCACTGGTGGGCACTGATGAAAACTGGTGGGCACTGATGAGGTGGGACTAAAGGGGGGCAGCATTTCCTTCTTGGACCCAGGCAGCACAACTTAGCTGAAAAGCGCAATACTTGGCTTATCACAGTTGAGCTAAGGGGGAAGTTGGGGTTGCACCTCCCGGGGTCCCCGATAACGATGAAGACCTGACAAGGCAACAAATCTTCCCAATCACAAAAATCCATTTGATGGGGAATTCCTCTTTAACAAAAAAAGTGACTAATACGGTTATTGCTTTTTGCACAAAAGAGCCAATTAGCATATTGACTGCAGTAATAACACTGTTTTAATTATGTTTTAAAAAATTAAGATCCAAATTAACTTTGACTTTAAATATGAACAACATGAAAGCTCCCTCTCCTTTTTTGTCTCCCGGAATTCACAGCCACCCGCGAGTTAGCCTCTATCTGCGACGCGCAATTTCAATTATCCTAAATTGTTTTACACGAGATGGCAGCCGAAAACTTGTGATCTGTCAGAATGCAGTGAGTGTCTAATTGAAGAGACAGAGCAGTGTCCTCGCTATCTATTAACCAAGAACCCCCATCCCCATTTTCAAACGTTTTACAGATAATGAAAATATCATTTTAATTATATTCCTGGTAAAAGCCGCACATTTTTTATTTTTTTTAGCTATATTTGCGTTATTTGCTGTTGTGTGAATACATAGAGGCAAACATGTTAAATAATGGGAGAATTAATTCAGAAGTTATCTGTTAAAGCGTAAATCTCTATCAGGTGCCGAATAAAAATTTGTTTTCAGCGATTGAGACCTGGGAAAGCGCGTCTAAATATAACTCCGGTGAGATGTAGAACGCGTTCGGTATCTGTTGTTTCGAAGATAAAATCCTAAAGTTATTAGCAATGGAGAGAATGAATTGAGAGGCAAAGGCAACATAGGCAGACTGACTCGGTAAGAACTACATGAGTTCAATCAGGGCCGGCCTTTGGGGTGTGCGAGCTGTGCGGCCACACAGGGTGCCATGGGCAACAGGGGCGCCGTGCGCCCATCACAGCTTGCAGAACGTGAGTCGTAGTCAGTTACTCACATGCAAATTGCCGCCAGCCCGCCATCCCATTCCGCCCGCTCCACTGAGCCAGCAATTTGCCGCCAGTGTTGCCAACCGTCCGTGAATCGGGGTGTCTGTAAAAAGATGGCCGCGAGCCGACCATACAACTGCGCAAGCACCGTTCCGAAGCCGGCCGGGCTCGGGAAAGCTCATATGCGCTCGGCCGGGCGGCATGTGCATGCTCAGTATGCTGTGTCCTCCTCCTGTGCCCCTTTCACCTCTCCACAGGTCAGAGCTGCCCTGATGGTGGACAGAGGAGGAGGCAGAGTGTAGTATTTAAATCAGGCCCGTCCCCGCGCCGATTTAACTGCGCATGCGTCGTCCGCAAATTTTCCCGGCGTGCATTGCTCACAATGACGTCGCTAGGACGTCATTGGTTTCGGCATGAACGTAAATTACGTCCATCCGTATTCGCGACCGACTTATGCAAACGACGTAAAAATTCAAAACTCGGCGCGGGAACGACGGCCATACTTAACATTGGATACACCGCATATAGCAGGGGTAACTATCCGCCGGAAAAAGGCGAACGCAAACGACGTAAAAAAAAAGCGACGGGCGGGCGTTCGTTTCTGAATCGGCGAATCTCCTCATTTGCATATTCGTCGCGTATACAAATGGAAGCTCCACCTAGCGGCCAGCGGGAGATTGCCGCCTAAGATCCGACAGTGTAAGTCACTTACACCTGTCAGATCTAAGGGAGATCAATGCGTAACTGATTCTTATGAATCAGTCGCATAGACCCGACCGTCGGATCTCAGAGATACGACGGCGTATCAGGAGATACTCCGTCGTATCTCTATCTGAATCTCCCCCACAGTAATCACACCTCCTTGATTAGTGACCACAGAGAGAAAGCTCCCAGCACTGTGGTTATCAGGAAACAGACAACCAGGAAGTGTGGAGATCAGAGAAGAATTACAGCAACTTGAGAGCAAAAACGAACAATGAGGACGAAAACAGCACTGCATTGAGGTAAAGGAAGCTATTAAGTCAAAATAAAAAATTCCTTTACAACCCTTTAAGTTTGGGTTAAGCAACTTTTTCAGTAAAATACAAAAATCTAGAGTAGCCTGCACATTCCTGTAGCAACCGCCAAGTCTCCATTATTTCACCCACTTCCCCATGTCCTTCACCTGTCCCCTATGCCCAAACACTACAGCATTCTGTAGTCCCAAGGATCCCCCTCTTCGTGCATCCTTCAAATTCCTATTGTTAAATAGTCAGCTCGTCGTAGTGATTGGCCAATAGGAATGTTTGGTAGGGCACTAAGATTGGAATTTCATAAACCAAGCTTGACTAATTGCATTCATCCTATGGCTGTGTTTATCATACGGTGTGCCTGGACTAGAATTCAGCATGGCAGCATGGGTATTGGGGCAGAACCAATCCTGGAAATGTACACAATGTAAAACATTTTCATTATTTGGTTTGCCACCTTTGCATAGGTGTGCGCAAAGGGATGTACCAAGTGTGCCTGGGCATACCCTAATCCTGGGGTTGGCAACCTGTCAATTATGATCTACCGTATTTATCGGCGTATACCGCGCACTATTTTGCCCTGAAAATCAGGGCAAAATCGTGGGTGCGCGGTATACGCCGATACTCGCTTTCCCGCGCCGAGTTTGAATACTGCGCCGGCATATACCGAGTGCAGTACACTCGTGTATCTTCGGGCAGTCTCGGCGCCTCTCGCGCTGACGTCCTGGACGTACAGGACATCAGTGCGAGAGTAGCCGAGCCTGCCCGACGATACACGAGTGTACTGCGCTCGGTATATGTCGGCGCAGTATTCAAACTCGGCGCGGGAAACGAGCGGGGAGGACGCGAGGACGCCGCAGAAGGACGCCGGATCCGACGAAGAGGACACCCGAAGCCACAGACGGACGCCGGACCCGACGAGGCCGCCGATGGACGCCCCGCAAGACACCAAAACTGTAAGTACAAAAAAACTTTTTTCCACAGGAATTCGGGGCAACTTTAGGGGTGCGCGCTATACCCCGACAAATACGGTACCTGTTGATAGTTAGTGGGCAGGTGACAGGTAAACCTTGATCCTTCCTTGCCAAACCCCAGATCCTGGACAGGAGAAGCGGCAGAAATGGAATTTAGTGGAAATTATCGGTATTTTCCTCCTGCAGCAGCTGAAAGTAGGCTTCTCCTCCTCTCCCTCTCGCCGACATTTAGCTGCCACAGGAGAAAAATACAAGGGATTGGTACCAATTTATGCCACCCCTTCTGTCCCTCTTTCTGCTGCCCGGGTCTCACCCCCTTGTTTTAGGATTGAGAGCGGGGAAGAAGCCGTTATATATGTCATACGCGCATATGTGTTGGAGCTTTGAGGTGCACACCCTAATGCAATAGGCTGTGCACACCTATGCTCCTTTGTTTATCTCGGGACATTTGCCCCCCCAATACAATAAGGGAACTGTAAGAGGAACGGCGCAGGCAGGGCCGCCATCAGGGGGGTACAGGCAGTACACCAGTAAGGGGCCCGGAGGCCCACAGGGCCCCAGATGGCAACCCCCTTTTTATTTATTTTTTTATATATATATTTTTTATATATATATATATATATATATATATATTATTATTATTATTATTATTATTAATATTATTATTATTATTATTAAAGGGCCCAGAGGTCCCCAGGGCCCCGGGTGGCAACCCCCCTTTTTTTAATAAAAAAGTTTTTTTTTATATATATATATATATATATATATATATATATATATATATATATATATATATATATATTTTTTTTTATTAAAGGGCTCAGAGGTCCCCAGGGCCCCATGTGGCAAACCCCCTTTTTGTTTATATAAATGTTTATTTTTTTATGTTTGTTTATATATTTTTGTTATTTTTTTATTAAAGGGCCCAGAGGTCCCCAGGGCCCTGGATGGCAACCCCTCCTTTTTTTTTAATAAATGTTTGTTTTATTTTTCTTATATATTGTTATTTATTTATTTTGTATTAAAGGGCCCAGAGGTTTGTTTTTATTTTATCTTTTTATTAAAGGGCCCAGAGGTTCCGGATGGCAACCCCCCTTTTTTTGTAATTTCTTTTAATAAAAATAAAATTTGTGTGTGTATATATATATATATATATATATATATATATATATATTTTATTAAAGGGCCCAGAGGTCCCCAGGGCCCCAGATGGCAACCCCCCTTTTTTATATATCATTTTTTTAATTTTTATTTTTTTGTAAAGGCCCCCCCCCCCCTTCTCAATTCGCGGCAGTCCCCCCCCCCCCCCCCCCGCTTCTCAATTTCAGGCGATTCTCTGCTCCAGGAGGGCCCATGCCTGAAGCTGTAAGGGGCCCCATAATTCCTGATGGCGGCCCTGGGCGCAGGGGATATTGAGAGGAGTCATAAGACTTATTATTGCTCAGGAAAGGTGAAATCATTTCTTATCTCTTTTGTTTGGTGGTCTGTATAGCTGGAAAGTAGGTTTGCATATAAATTAAACCACATTCTGCCCCTGGTAGCTCTTTCTAGCATTAGCTTTTACTAAAATAATTGGACCCAATTAGAAGTAGACTTTACAAAAGGGTGTCTTCATTTAAGTGAACCAAAGGCAGCATGGTGTCTCCATATGGCACTGCACGGGCACCCCTACAAAATATTGAGATCATGCTTTTGCAGTGAAGGTTAGTATTAATGATACAGCATACAAAGGCATTTTAGACTATTGTGCATTTAAGGAAGGCCCTTTTCTGTTGGCACAGCATGACACAGAGCCAACTCCATGAAGACACAGGGCACATTTATAAAGCAAAGAATTTAACATTCGGCAAGCTCTCTGTGGGTGAATCTTCCAGGTCCATGTGTTTTAACGACCTGCCGACTGGGGGTGGGCGGCAGGTGCAGGCACAGCAATGTACATGTACGTTGCCGGCTTGCTTCTGAGTTTGGGGAGTGCATGCAAGCCGAGGTGGCAGCAGATTTAAGCCAATCATTTCAGCTGAGACCTGCTGATCTAGGGTGACCACATGTCCCGGATTGCCCGGGACAGTCCCGCATTCTGCAGGTCTGTCCCGGGCACCTTCACTCTAGGACAATACAGTGTCCCGGAATGAAACTGATGGAGGTCCCAGCATGAACCCCTCAGAGCTGAAGATTTGACCCCCCAAATAGTGAAGAAAAGAACTACAGGTCCCAGCATAGATCTGGGAAATCTATGGGATCACACTCTAGATCTCACAGGTTCATGCTGGGAGTTTCAAATTTGGGGGGGGTCACACCCTTAGATCTCAGGGGTTCATGCTGGGACAGGTAGTCCTTTACTTTGGGGGGGGGTGACCTCCCTAAAGTTAAGGACTACAGGTCCCAGCATGACCCCCCCAGAGCTGAAGATGTGAGACCCACCCCCCAAACAGTGAAGAACTACAGGTCTTAGCATAAACCTGTAAAATCTATGGGATCACACCCTTAGATATCAGGGGTTCATGCTGGGTGATGTAGTCCTTCAAATTTGGGGTGGGGGGGGTCAGATCTTTAGATATTATGTGACCCCCAAAAGTGAAGGACTACAGGTCCCACCATGAACCCCTCAGAGCTGAAAATGACCACCCCCGCCCCCCATCCAGTGAAGAACTACAGGTCCCAGGATGAACTAGTGAAATCTATGAGGTCACATACAAAGGTATAAAAACATTTTTTTTTTAGGAGGGGGGGGGGATTGTCCCTGAATGGCAGTTTGGAAATGTGGTCACCCTATGCTGATCGGCTGTGTCCAATCACACACACAGAGTTCTGTGTTTACAAACACAAGACTCTGTGTGGAGTGAGCAATGATCTGGCTGTTTCTTCTACTTGAAAAGCAGGGAGAATAAGTAGCCAGATTAGTAAGTAAAAGTAGCACACATTACACCTGTTAGGCACCTGTTAACCCCTTGATGTCAACCCCTTCCCAGTCAGTGTCATTAGTACAGTGACAGTGTATAGTAGTATCACTGATCAGTGTAGTAGTGTCACTAGTGTCAGTGTCCCTCCCAGCCAATGTCTGTTAGTGCCAAATTTCCCGCCACCCTATCACACTATACGTTTCTGATCACCACCATTACAGTATAGCATCTATAGCTGCATAAATTCCAGTAAATATACCATGGTTTCACACAAACCAATTCATATACACTTATCTGCATTTTAGTTTTACCAACGACATGTAATGCCGCGTACACACGGTCGGAATTTCCGATGGACTTTTTCCGTCAGAATTTCTGATGGATTTAGATAGAGAGCAGGGGCCAGATTCAGATAGGAGATACGATGGCGTATCTCCTGATACGCCATCGTATCTCTAGGGCCGGCCGGTCGTATCTATGCGCCTGATTCATAGAATCAGTTACGCATAGATATCTCTAAGATCCGCCAGGTGTAAGTGACTTACACCGTCGGATCTTAGGCTGCAATTCCAGGCCGGCCGCTAGGTGCCGCTTCCGTGTCTTTTACGTGTCGAATATGCTAATGAGCATTTACGCCGATTCAGAAACGAACGACCGCCCGGCGCTTTTTTTTTTACGTTGTTTGCGTTCGGCTTTTTCCGGCGGAAAGTTACCCCTGCTATAGCAGGGGTAAGTGTGGCGTATCCTATGTTAAGTATGGCCGTCGTTCCCGCGCTGAGTGTTGAATTTTTTACGTCGTTTGCGTAAGCCGTTCACGAATACGGCCGGACGTAATTTACGTTAACGTCGAAACCAATGACGTCCTTGCGACGTCATTTGGAGCAATGCATGCTGGGAAAATTTGCAGATGGCGCATGCGCTGTTGGATAGGTGCGGGGACGCGCCTGATTTAAATAGTACACTCACCCTAGCCGCGGAATTTGAATTCCGCTGGGGGATTTATGATACGCCGCCGCAAGTTTTGAGGTAAGTGCTTTCTGAATTAAGCACTCGCCTCAAGAACTTGCGGCGGCGGATCGTAAATCTGAATCCGGCCCCAGGTTCTTAATTTTTCAGACGGAAAAAATTCCTATGGGAAAATCCGTTCGTCTGTATGGAATTCCGACAGGAAAAAACACGCATGCTCAGAAACAATTCGACGCATGCTCGGAAGCATTGAACTTTTTCTCGGCTCGTCATAGTGTTGTGCGTCACCGCGTTCTTAACAGTCGGAATTTGGTGTGACTGTATGTATGCAAGCCAAGCTTGAGCGAAATTCTGTTGGAAAATCCATCTGATTTTTTTCCAACGGTGTACGCGGCATTACAGAATACATTTTGGGATAAATTTATGAAGAAACCAGATTTTTACTTTTTTTTATTGGATATGTTTTATAACAGAAAGCAGAAATATCTTCAAAATGTTTTTTTTTCTTTTTGTTTATATAATAAAAAAAAATATATATATATATATATATATATATATATATATATATATATATATATATATATATATATATATATATATATATATTTTTTTTTTTTTTTTTTTTATCAAATACCACCAAAAGAGAGCTATTTGTGTAAAAAAAAAAATTATATCAATTTCATTTGGTTATTGATTTGACCATGCAATTGGCAGTTAAAATAGCACAGTGCTGAATATATCTCTATTTTAAGTATAGTACAACTAAGGAGAGTTGCAGGGCGGTCTTCAGCTCCTGTGACCCGTGACCTGACCTGCAATTTGCTATCCTGTGTTCTGTATAGAGATCTCCTACTGCAGACTCTGGCTTGTATCCTGACTACACCTTCTGCCTGCTGCCTTGGTACCTCTACTGCCCATCTTTTTTATTGACTTTGGCCTGGACCTGAGCCTTATTTCTTCTGAATTACCTCTGCTGTTTGGCTGTTGTTGACACTTCTTGCCTTAACTATAACTTATCTCCTTGTTCTTGCAGGTTCCTGTGCCTGATCTGTGTACCAGATTCCTGCACTGACCTGGTTTGAGTCTCTCCAACAGCACAGCATCTCCCAGACTGATCTTCTGCTGTATCTGGACCCACTGCAGGCACCCTTGTCCTGCTTAATCTTGTTTAGAAGCCCATGGGGTATTGGGCAAGCAGTGGATGGGAAGTTCTCTCATCTACTTGGCCTGTGGGTAGGGTGCAGCGTGGTGTGCCATGGCAAAGAATACACTGAGGCCGAGGGGAATAAAAAAAGTGCATTAAGGAAGTCCCACAATGCACAACTAAGTCTGGTGGGTGAGCACAGCCAACTGGAGCCACTTACAGACCGAAGCAGAGAAACATTGTCTTTCAATGATGCCGACAGCTTCTAGAGCAGGGGTCTTCAAACTATGGCCCTCCAGTTGTTCAGGAACTACAATTCCCATCATGCCTAGTCATGTCTGTGAATGTCAGTGTGTTAAAATGCCTCATGGGATGTGTAGTTCCACAACAGCTGGAGGACCGTAGTTTGAGGATCCCTGTTCTAGAGTGAGGAGCGGGTATGCAGCCTGGCTGGTCAACACCCAAATGGGAGGTCATAGCGTGGTCCCTACACTTTCCCTACTCCTCTGGAACCTGTCCCTGGCAAATAAGGGAGCAAGGGCCTTAAAGGAGAGGTCCAGCCTGAGCTTTTTAGGCTGGGCTTCGCCTATGGGTCACAGGAGTGCAATTCAGTGGTCTGAAGTCCGCTCTCCGCTGACATCACTGTCATCAGTCGGGGCAGTGCGTCATCCCGACTTCCAAGTCTGGATCCGCCTACTGCCCTGATTGATGGCAGTCTCAGCGTCTCAGCGGGCCGCTGAGACGCTAAGACGGCCGCTCCCCACCCCTCCACGGCTCGGCGCTCTATTGAGTGCTGAGAAGTAGAGCAGAAGGTATGCTGACTGACAGTCAGCATCGCTCTGCTCTGAGAGGAGTGAGAACCAAGCCATCGGCGGTTTTTAGTGGCTCGGTTCTCAGTGCAGAGAACCCGGGGGGACAGATGCAGCATCAGTCTGATGCTCCATCCACTGAGGTAGGTATGAATAGGGAAAAAATAAAAAACTTTATTTCTCTTTTAAATAGGCTCTGCCCTCACCCAAGATGGCCACAGAAGTCACAAGGGGAACCAGCGTCCAATTGGACAGCTGTTTCCCTGGTGACCGCAGGAAGTCATATAGGAACCAAGTTCCTCAGGATTTCCTTCCCCTTCTGCATTTCCACTTCAGTCGAGTGCCACCTGCAGTGGAGAGTACAGACTTCACCTGTCTACAGGCCTCTATCAGGTATGTAACAAAAGCCACTCAGAAAAGTGGAGGCTGTTATAGCCACAAAGCAGGGTAACTCCATATTAACAGGGCCGGATTTGCTCTCCTTGCCGCCCCAAGGCCAGGTTCCACAATGCACCCCCTCCCCGCCAACCGAACCCCCCCCCCCAAATCAATGGAGAATTTGCGGCACGGTTAGTTCAAATATGTTTTGTTTGTTTTTTTTACTTTTTTATCACTTTTTTTATTTTTATTTATTTGTAGCTTGTCGCTTACTTTTTTTAATTTTTGTATCATCCCTTTCTTATTTTTTTTCTTGTTCTTTACTTTTTTATTTTATTAATTTAATTATTATTTCTTATTATTTATTTATTTTTTATCAACATTTTTTCACTTAAAGGGGTGGTTCCCCCTAAAACACATTGCTAACAATAGATTCGTAAGACCCGTTACACTGCGGGTAGGCTGGCTTTTTTTTTTTTTTTTTTAGTACATACCGAGATCTCCCCGTCTCGTTCCTTGTCGGTGGGCGTTCCTAGTTGATTGACGTTCCTCGGACGGGCGCGTACGTGACGTCACGACTTTCCGAAAGAAGCCGAACGTCGCTGCGCATGCGCCGTATAGAGCCGACTCTATACGGCGCATGAGCAATGACGTTCGGCTTCTGTCGGAATGTCGTGACGTCACGTATTCGCCCGTCCGAGGAACGTCAATCAAAAAGGAACGCCCACCGACAAGGGACGAGACGCCGAGATCTCGGTATGTACAAAAAAAAAAAAAAAAAGCCAGCCTACCCGCAGTGTAACGGGTCTTACGAATCTATTGTTAGAAATGTGTTTTAGGGGGAACCACCCCTTTAACTTTTTTGCTATCACACAGGAGTAAACAATTTCCTGTGTGATAGCAATTGGAGGTGACATGTTCTCTTTATTGACCCTGTCACCTCCAAAACAGGAGTCCTAGCACTGTGCTAGAACTCCTGTCACAGCTGAGATGGGAAGAGCACACCTCTCCCCACTCACTGTGTACATCGGCAGCAGGGACAGGAGACAGACTCGGTGGCCGGGGGGAGGACGGAGTCCCGAAGACAGAGCCAGCAGAGAGAGGTATGTGGGGTGGGGGGAGAGGGGAGGACGGACGGGAGCACATATTTTACAAGTGATTTTGGCGACTTGTTAACGAGCGAGTGGATTCCCCCATAACTTACCGTCCTTAACTGTATGTTCCGGGCGTCGAGGGATTCCATGCCACTGCCGCCCCTTGGAGCCCTGCCACCCCTTGGAGCCCTGCCGCCCCAAGGCCTGGCCTCAGTGGCCTTGTGGGAAATCCGGGCCTGCATATTAATGCATACGATTTTGGAATGGGATGTCCAATAAGCTCAAATAATTGTGCTGGTCAATTATCCACAAACTTTTGGCCATAAGTTGTATATCGCAAGTAACTCTACAGCACTTTGCAGGCATAAGAAAACAGAACTTCACACTTATCTCATTACCTAAAACTTTATTAAAAAGAATGCAGATTTACATAAAGATTCCTACAAAACAGAAATCAGACTCACCTGGGATTTGTAAGTGTTTGAGAGATGTGGTTCATTTTGAAATGATGATTCTAGGTTCTCATCATAACAACCAGCCATTGGTTTTAATTAAATATTATTGCCACACAATCCGCGCACGAGACCGGCAAAGTGAGAAATAATTATTATTCCTCATTTTCCTTCTGCCGTTTACCAGCGTTGGAGCTAATTAAAATAAATTAAATTTGGACGACTTTAGAAAGGTAGATCAATATGTGCTGTATTACAGGAGGCAGGCGCAACACGAAAGGTAATATTTGTAAAGTGTCTTTTTTTTCTGTAGAAAATTACTGCCATCCGTCTTCAAATCAAGCCTGACTGCTGTGACTTGTACGTCCACGTTGTGTTTTTTATTGTGTTTTGGAGTTAGCTGGAGTTCCGCGTTTTTCTCAAAATTAATTTTGTAGAGAGAAAAAAGAAGAGAGCGGACAACAGGTTTAAAAAGTTCGTCCCTGCTGGAGACGACTTCAACTTGTTCTTTGCTAGGAACAGAGGGCCAGATTCACGTAGAATCGCGGCGGCGTAACGTATCGTAGATACGTTACACCGCCGCAAATTTTCACCGCAAGTGCCTGATTCACAAAGCACTTGCGAGAAAACTTCCGCCGGCGGCCTCCGGCGTAAGCCCGCGTAATTCAAAGGGGCGTGTGCCATTTAAATTAGGCGCGCTCCCGCGCCGGACCTACTGCGCATGCTCCCTTTTGAATTTCCCGCCGTGCTTTGCGCGAAGTGACGTCATTTTTTCGAACGGCGACATGCGTAGCGTACTTCCGTATTCCCGGACGTCTTAAGCAAGAAGGAAACATTTTTAAATTTCGACGCGGGAACGACGGCCATGCTTTATACAGCACATACGTGTGCTGTGTAAAGTTAGGGCACCTAAAACGACGACTAACTTTGCGACGGGAAACTAGACTAGCAGCGACGTAGCGAACGCGAAAAACCTTCGTGGATCGCCGTAACTACTAATTTGCATACCCGACGCTGGTTTACGACGCAAACTCCCCCCAGCGGCGGCCGCAGTATTGCATCCTAAGATCCGACAGTGTAAAACAATTACACCTGTCGGATCTAAGGGATATCTATGCGTAACTGATTCTATGAATCAGTCGCATAGATACTCTGAGAGATACGACGGAGTATCTGAGATACTCCGTTGTATCTCGGCTGTGAATCTGGCCCAGAATTATTTTTCCCTATTTCTTTTTTTTTTATTACTTATTTTTATGGTGTTTTAAAACTTTTATCATGAACCTAAGGTGAAAATATACCTGACCATGGCCAAAGGCACTCCAAATGATTGAGTTGTGTGTGTAGCACCCTCCCTGTTTGTGTAGGTTGCTAGGTAAGTTTAGTTTAGGACCTCTGTAATCAGTGGAGCAGGGGTTGATTGATCTAGCCTGCTCCGTCTGATTGGCTGCTGGTCTGATTGCTTCACCCTGCATTCTAGAGGATTCTAGAATTACAGTGGGAGGAAGAATAGAAAGGCAGTCTGAATATTTATGGGGACACAGCCAATCCCTGGAGAGGTGTTCAGTGGTTGGCTAGACTGTCCATACAGTGAGGGAAAAAGGTATTTGACCCTGTAACGGTCGGTGGTTAACGCCGCTACGATATTCCATTCCACCAACCCACGACAGCTTTTGACACTCCACAATCCAGCAGACAGGACCCATTGGATTTCCCCCAGAAAACGAGACACACAGCTCTGTTCTCTGGTTCCAAACGAATAGTTGCTTTAATGGTAAACTCAGGCTTCTTATATACACCAAAAGGAATGTTGCAGTAATGTGGCGCGGCTTTTTATATTGTTTTATTTTTTCCTGTCATCACACGCTAGCCGCTGCCTGAATTTACTGTGTTGTGATAGCGCGGTTTTTTGGTGTATATTTAGTAATCAAATGCATACCTCCCAACCCGCCCAGATTCTGCAGGAACTTCCCGCGCAGACCGCATCTTCCCGCAGTCCCGCACAGGGGTTAATTTTCCCGCACAGGAAGAAGAAGGTCAGAGGGGAGACATGCTCTTACCGGAGCGGAGCGCTGTGTGATCTGCAGCAGCTGAAGAGAAGAGGAGAACCCGACAGGCTGTGTGCACAGGTAGGAGACAACAGCATCCCCCCCCCGCTCAACAACTTACTTCGATCTGCGGCAATAATCCCCCCCGCTCAACAACTGCGATCCGCGGCAAAACCCCGCTCACCCCCCCGCTCAACAACATCAATCACAACTTTGATCACCCCACCCCCAGCTCAACAAGATGTCCCGCAGTGGATTTTTGAAATGTTGGGAGGTATGCAAATGGACAATGACACACTCCGCCCACAACATCATAAAATGGTTCCTAATGAGTCCCCCTCAATCCACATCTTAGACAGACTTTCTGGCACCGAATCTACATGAGTTAATTACTATAGCTGACAAGGCAGATGTTATGACTTCAGCTTATCTCACCTGTTATTCAATACACATTCCTTTAGTAAACATAGGTCAGACGTCTGACCTTTAGAGGGTGCTAATTCACATTCCACATCTATCATCAATAGAACTTCACACAATACAGTGTTAATTAGCATCACACAATGAACAGGTCTTTAGAAGCCAAACTAAGGTTAATTTACATGACAGTAGCAGACTTAATTACCCCCTTAACAGTCTGTGTTCCCACATGAATTAATCACTGTCCTATTGACCTGTTGGGTTCAGAATTAACCACCTGTAATATTTCAAGATATCCTGACATACATTGTGAATTATCATTACTGTCCATCTCATATAATCCGAGATATAATTTCTCAGTCATCCTATGCCCCTAGTGGGCATAGGATGACCCTAGACACAAGAGTCATTGGTGAAGCTGAACCAGGCTCTGGGTCCCACGGGCCATACCGTTACAGACCCCCTGCTGATTTCGTACCTGACAAAGAAATGATCAGTCTATAATTTTATTGGTAGGTTTATTACAACAGTGAGAGACAGAATAACAACAAAAAAAATCCAGAAAAACGCATTTCAAAAAAGTTATAAATTGATTTGCATTTCAATGAGTGAAATACCGGTACATAAGTGTTTGACCCCTTTACAAAACATGACTTAGTACTTGGTGGCAAAACCCTCGTTGGCAATCACAGAGGTCAGATGTTTCTTGTAGTTGGTCACCAGGTTTGCACACATGTCAGGAGGGATTTTGTCCCACTACCGTTTGCAGATCCTCTCCAAGTCATTAAGGTTTCGAGGCTGACGTTTGGTAACCCGAACCTTCACCTCTCTCCACATCTATGGGATTAAGGTCTGGAGACTGGCTAGGCCACTCCAGAACATTAATGTGCTTCTTCTTAAACCACTCCTTTGTCACTTTGGCCGTGTGTTTTGGGTCATTGTCATGCTGGAATACCTATCCCTGACCCATTTTCAATGTCCTGGCTGAGGACAGGAGTTTCTCACCCAAGATTTTACAGTGTGTGGCCCCTTCCATCGTCCCTTTGATGCAGTGAAGTTGCCTTGTCCCCTAAGCAGAAAAACCACCCCAAAGCATAATGTTTCCACCTCCATGTTTGGCGGTGGAGATGGTATTCTTAGGGTCATAGTCAGCATTCCTCCTCCTCCAAACACGGCGAGTTGAGTTGATACCAAAGAGCTTGATTTTGGTCTCATCTGACCAAGACACTTTCATCTGGTTCTCCTCTGTATCATTCAGATGTTCATTAGCAAACTTCAGACGGGCCTGTACACGTGCCTTCTTAAGCAGGGGGGACATGGCGGGCGCTGCAGGATTTCAGTCCTTCACGGCGTAGTGTTTACTGATTGTTTTCTTGGTGACTATGGTCCCAACTGCCTTGAGATCATTGACAAGATTCTCTTGTGTAGTTCTGAGCCGATTCCTCACCGTTCTCATGATCCTTGAAACTCCACGAGGTGAGATCTTTCATGGAGCCCCAGACCGGGGGAGATTGAGTGTTATTTTTTGTTTCTTCTTTTTGCGAATAATTGCACCAACTGTTGTCACCCTCTCCTCAAGCTGCTTGGCGATGGTCTTGTAGCCCATTCCAGCCTTGTGTAGGTCTAAAATCTTCTCCCTGATGACATCTTTGGACAGCTCTTTGGCCTTGGCCATGGTGGAGAGAATGGAATCTGATTGATTGATTGATTGATTGATTGATTCTGGGGACAGGTGTCTTTTATACAGATAACAAGCTGAGATTAAGAGCACTCCTTTTAAAAGAGTGATTCCTAATCCCAGCTCGTTACCTGTATAGAAGACACCTGGGAGCCAGAAATCTTGCTGATTGATAGGGGATCAAATACTTATTTCACTAATTAAAATGCAAATCAATTTATAACTTTTTTGAAATGTGTTTTCTGTATTTTGTTTTGTTATTCTGTCTCTCACTGTTAAAATAAACCTACCATTGAAATTATAGACTGATCAATTATTTGTCAGTGGGCAAATGTACAAAATCAGCAGGGGATCAAATACTTTTTTTCCCTCACTGTAAATAGGCTGAAGCAGTGGCGGATGGTGCTTATAATTTTTTGGGGGGGGCGCAAACAAACGAAAAAAACAAAACAATTGCAGCCTCACTGTGCCCAAACGCAGCTACTGTGCCCATCAAACACAGCCACTGTGCCCATCAAACGCAGGCACTGTGCCCATCAATTGTCACCACTGTGCCATCAATTGTCGCCACTGTGCCATCAATTTTCGCCACTGTGCCATGAATTGTCGCCACTGTGCCGTGAATTGTCGCCACTGTGCCATCAATTGTTGCCACTGTGCCATGCCATCAAATGCAGTCACTGTGCCATGCCATAAAATGCAGTCACTGTGCCATCATTTTTTGCTACTGTGCCCATCAATTGTCACCACTGTGCCATGCCATCAAACGCAGCCACTGTGCCATCAATTGTCGCCACTGTGCCCATCAATTGTCACCACTGTGCCATGACAAACGCAGCCACTGTGCCATCAATTGTCACCACTGTGCCATCAATTGTCACCACCGTGCCCATCAATTTTCACCACCATGCCCATCAATTGTCACCACTGTGCCCATAAATTAGCGCCACTGTGCCCATAAATTAGCGCCACTGTGCCCTGTTAAATGCTGCCTCTGTGCCCTGTTAAATTCTGCCACTGTGCCCTGTAAAATGCCCCTCCCCCCTCCGGAACCTACATTTCTGGGGTCAGCCATCCTGCTTCCACCGTCCCTCGATGTATTCTCCCGCCCTCGATGATGCTTCAGCCAATCAGGTTACCAGAACCGGTGAACCTGATTGGCTGAGACGCCTGTCAGTGTTAGCCAGGGAACGCACCCCCCGTGTGTCCCCTGGATAACACAGATTTTTACATACTGTCCCTGGTTTTACTGAGGCTGGTAACCCTGATGGGGCCCCCTAGTGCCATGGGGCCCTTGGGAAGTGCCCGAGTGCCCAAATGGTCAGTACACCCCTGCTGAGGACAACAAGAGCAATGTAACAGGTGGAAAATGTTATTTGCAAACTTGCTTGATTTTTCTGCCTATAGGAAAGGTGCTAGGGTATCTTGAAAGTGGACTTGTCCTTTAAAGCAGCTTGCATCCCTACATGCGAGCGAAGCCAGTCAAGTGGCACAGAAACATTCCTGACATAATTCGTGCACCTCTGAATTACGGCAGCACACGCCTGTACTTATAACCAGTGACCCAGCGTGGTGAACTCAATCATTAACATCACACAAGCAGTAGATGTCTTCCTTCCTGACAGCCCACCCACACCTTTCATCACTGCTCACTGACACACAACACAGTCACCCACTATGTACTGCTCAGATGCGCACACTGGCGCGAATGTAAGAATGGAGAGAAAACCGCTGAGCTCGTCACAGAAACCAGAATGCAGAACCAGAGGAATGACAGCTGGATTCTGATTGGTTGATGTGAGCAACACAGACATTTGCCTTTCTTTTTATAAACTAGCCTAGAAAAATGTGTAGACCTGTAATAAGTAGGGTGTAGATTCAGATACATTTAGATCGGTGCAGCGTATCAGAGATACGCTATGCCGCCGTACCTTACCTGGCGTATTTTCGAATCCTCCGCGAGTTCGCGCCGTAAGTTACGGCGGCGTAGGGTATTTCTGGCGGCGGATTTCAAATTGGTCGGGTTGGGGGCGGGTTTCATTTAAATGAAGCGCGTCCCCGCGCCGATTGAACTGCGCATGCTCCGTTTCGAAATTTCCCGCCCGTGCTTTGCGCGAAATGACGTCGCAACGACGTAATTTTTTGAACTAAGGCCGAGTACTCACGAGCAGACATGTCCGATGAAACCGGTCCGCGGACCGTTTTCATCGGACATGTCTGCCCGGGGACTTCTGTTCGATGGCTGTACACACCATCGAACAGAGGTCCGCGCGTAAACAATACGCGGGGCGTGTCCGCGGTGTCGCCGCGTCGATGACGCGGTGTCGCCGCGACAATGACGCGGCGACGTGGGCGGCCTGCCTTTAAAATGCTTCCACGCATGCGTCGAAGTCATTCGACGCATGCGAGGGATGGCGGGCGGCAGGACATGTACGGTAGGTCTGTACAGACGACCGAACATGTCCGGGCGGACAGGTTTCCAGCGGACTGTTTTAAAGCAAGTCCAGGAAACAGTTGTCCGCTGGAAACCTGTCCGATCCGCCCGAAAATGGTCCGCTTGGGCCTACACACGGCCAAACATGTCTGCTGAAACTGGTCCGCGGACCAGTTTCAGCAGACATGTTTGGTCGTGAGTACGGGGCCTAAGACGTGACTTACGTCCATCCCTATTCACGGACGACTTACGCAAAAAAAAAAAAATTCAAATTTCGACGCGGGAACGACGGCCATACTTAACATGGCAAGTCTATCTATACGCCGCAAAATAGCAGCTTTAACTATACGCCGGAAAAAGCCGACTAGAGACGACGTAAGAGAATGCGACGGTCGCGCGTCCGTTCGTGGATCGTCGGAAAAAGCTAATTTGCATACCCGACGCGGAAAACGACGCGAACTCCACCCAGCGGACGCCGAAGTATTGCATCTACGATCCGAAGGCGTACGAAGCCGTACACCTGTCGGATCGAACCCAGATGCCGCTGTATCTTGGTTTGAGGATTCAAACTAAAGATACGACGCGGGTAATTTAAAAGTACGCCGGCGTATCAGTAGATACTCCGGCGTACTCTCTCTCTGAATCTGGCCCTAGGTGTGTAGTGATGCCACAAGGGGCTGATACTCTCTAACGATATATTGAAGCCAGACCAAGCGGTGTTAAACCCTAAACCACAAATGTAATATATTTCAGCTTACCAATCATTAGATGTGGTGTCTGCATTCGTTTTCTGTTTTCACCTGGTGATCTGGCCAACAACATACCTCCTGATTTAGAGTGCCCCTACTCTGGATGAAAGAGCAACAGACACCTTTGGACAGCGGTTTGTCAGTCTGGGGGGTGAGGGGAGTATTAGATGTACTAGCTTATTTAGATACACTAAACAAAGTGAAGCCTTCAATCCTGTGTCCAGGTCTTATGAGAGACTGGCAGGCTGTGTGAGTGTGCAGGTCTGTATCCTCATTATTATAAAATCGCAGATCACCGCCATTACTAGTTTAAAAAAAACATAATAATAATAAAAAGGCCATAAAGCTATCCCCTATTTTGTAGACGCTATCACGTTTGCGCAAACCAATAAATATATTTTTACCAAAAATATGTAAACCGCCCTCTTGCTTCCTATATAGCCTATTGGGGGGGGGGGGGGCGATATTTTCTTGTTTATTGTGACTTATAATGAAATTCAGTTTATCTCAGCAGTTGTTCAGCAAGAATGCTTACTGTACTTTCTGACGTACTAAGAGCTGCTAAAGGAAGAAGCTGACATGGGTGTCCGCTCCATAGGGCAAGGGGGGTCGTTTGCCCCCCCCCCTGGAATCGCCTGGGAGAGCCAGGAGCAGGGCCGAACTGGCCCTGAGGCCGATTAAAGCGGTGACTGCAGTGCTCCACTCCCCTCTAGTTGTCCCTTATTTAGAGTGCCTGTCCCTCTTTTGGAATCAAATCCATTTGTCCCTCATTTCAAAAGGTTCCTCTTTTAGACCTGCAATAAATATACTGTCAATATAGTGTAGTGTTTCAGTCAAGGGAAAGGGGTGCTGTGTAATGTGTAATGTAAAGGGGTCCAGTGTGCTGTGTAATGTAAAGGGGGCCAATGATGCAGGGTGCTGTGTAATGTAAAGGGGGCCAGTGATGCAGGGGGCTGTGTAATGTAGAGGTCCAGAGGTGCAGGGTGCTGTGTAATGTAAAGGGGTCCAGTGATGCAGGGTGCTGTGTAATGTAAAGGGGGCCAGTGATGCAGGGTGCTGTGTAATGTAAAGGGGTCCAGTGGTGCAGGGTGCTGTGTAATGTAAAGGGGTCCAGTGATGCAGGGTGCTGTGTAATGTAAAGGGGGCCAGTGATGCAGGGTGCTGTGTAATGTAAAGGGGTCCAGAATTGTGGGGTGCTGTGTAATCTAAAGGGGTCCAGAATTGTAGGGTGCTGTGTAATGTAAAGGGGGCCAGTGATGCAGGTTGCTGTGTAATGTAAAGGGGTCCAGAGCTGTGAGGTGCTTGGTAATGTAAAGGGGTCCAGAGGTACAGTTGTGGAGAGGGGGTACACAGTAGTGACAAAGAGATATTGAAAGATGAGGGGGCACAGTGGGGTGTTTTTACATTTTAAAGTGGGGTTGCGCTTTTAACCCCCGCTAGCAGTCGAAGAAAGGGTAAAATGCGACTGTGTATCGCCACTGCTGAAGCGCCCCCCTCTGAAAACATTTCAGCGGACGCCCATGGAAGCTGATATCCCATATAAGAAATATGGGATATTTGGCGGGAGAGATGTCGCTCGGCAAGGTCCCGGCCGGCCAGCTTGGCGTTCTGTAATATAACAAAGGCATAGCTCACCTTACCGCCAAGCAGAGGGGGGGGGGGAGGACCCCCCCCACTGCCCCATCCAGCCCATTTACTGTAATCCTCCAGCTACTTAAAATACGCAGAAGGGAACTATTAAAGCGTTCATTCTTGGGCGCGATCCTCGCTGGCAGGCTCACATGTTTAAATAAATGCCTCTTTTATGTGATGTCCAGATGTTCTCTAGACACATTAAAGGGATCTGCAATTAGCCTGGCAGTGCAGGCCTGCCCCGTAGGACTGCGGCGAATGGAAAGGGTTAAAGGTGCTGCGATAATTGGGAGAGCGCTGATATCAAGCACACCATCATTATGTGGCCAGCTTTCTGGAATGACATCAATATTCGCAGGATAAATACAAATCGAGGAGCGCCGGCTTCCTTTGCTGTGTTTTCAACAGCGCAGACTTACCGATTCGTCCCGACTTTTATTCCTCATTCATACGTTTTGTAGTGTTTGACGCTCCTCTGAAAAGCGATTGGCAGGGAAACGCGTTTGACAAATGATATGTTGCCTCCTTACCGTCTGCTTTAACTTTGCATCACAGCTAGGGATGTCTTTGTCCGGGATTCACCCGAACAGTTCAGGTTTGGAATCATGTGTCCGGGTTTCAGTCCTCCTGAAACCGGACACATTTTTCAGACAGCAATGTAGCTTGGAACAGGGCCCGATAGGAGGGTGTGGGGTCACTATGGGCCCCACATTACTATTCTCTTTTGAACAGCCAAAGGTGTCCCAGGTCTGTCGTCCCATAGTGCAGGGTTTGACAAATTTGTTTGGAATCTAGGAGCCAGCTAAAAAAGTTAGGAGCCAGAAAACGCACCCCGTCCCGACGAGCTTGCGCGCAGAAGCGAACACATACGTGAGCAGCGCCCGCATATGTAAACGGTGTTCAAACCACACATGTGAGGTATCGCCGCGATTGGTAGAGCGAGAGCAATAATTCTAGCCCTAGACCTCCTCTGTAACTCAAAACATGCAACCTGTAGATTTTTTTAAACGTCGCCTATGAAGATTTTAAAGGGTAAAAGTTTGTCGGCATTCCACGAGCGGACGCAATTTTGAAGCGTGACATGTTGGGTATGAATTTACTCGGCGTAACATTATCTTTCATAATATTAAAAAAATGGGGATAACTTTACTGTTGTCTTATTTTTTAATAAAAAAAAAGTGTAATTTTTTTCCAAAAGAGTGCGCTTGTAAGACCGCTGCTCAAATACGGCGTGACAGAAAGTATTGCAACGATCGCCATTTTATTCTCTAGGGTGTTAGGATAAAAAATATATATAATGTTTGGGGGTTCTAATTAGAGGGAAGAAGATGGCAGTGAAAATAGTGAAAAATTACATTAGAATTGCTGTTTAACTTGTAATGCTTAACTTGTAATAACAACGGCCACCACCAGATGGTGCCAGCTCACACATCTGGTGGTAACTTGTAATACCAACGGCTCACCACCAGATGGCGCCAGTTCACAAAAAAAGCCCACCTTCCAAGCCAAGTCGCCAGGACACCATTTCTAGTCGCCATGGCGACCTGCCATAGTGCAGGGATATGCAATTAGCGGACCTCCAGCTGTTGCAAAACTACAAGTCCCATCATGCCTCTGGGTGTCATGCTTGTGGCTGTCAGAGTCTTGCTATGCCTCATGGGACGTGTAGTTTTGCAACAGCTGGAGGTCTATTCGCATATCCCTGCCATAGTGTACACAAAAAATTTTTTGCTGCGCACCGCTAAAGTGTTTGGGTTTGGCTTGAAGAAAAAGTGGCAACCCTAATCACAGCCCCATTCACTTGAATGGGCTGTGGTCATACTGGCAATGGCATGTGGGCACTTGAATGGGCCTTTTTCACCCTGGAAATGACGTATGGGTATGTGACTGGGTCTCATTCAGTGGCAGTACCACCTGCCAAAAGAAACATGCCTTTCAGTTCTTGCTGCTGCTATGAGGGCAAAGCATTGTGGCATGGGTACAGCCCTGAATGGCTACATTTCTCTGTTCAGGTGGGCAGTCAGGTAAGGCAGTAAAACTGTGGCTCACTTTCTGCTTTTACTTTTATAGATAGATAGATAGATAGATAGATAGATAGATAGATAGATAGATAGATAGATAGATAGATAGATAGATTTAGCTAGATTCAGTAGATACGCCGTCGTAATTCTGAATCTACGCCGTCGTAAATTTAAGCGTATTCTGGAAACCAGATACGCTTAAATTAGGCTAAGATACGAGCGGCGTAAGTCTCCTACGCCGTCGTATCTTAGGGTGCATATTTACGCTGGCCGCTAGGTGGCGCTTCGGTTGAGTTTGGCGTAGAATATGCAAATGACTAGATACGCCGATTCACAAACATACGTGCGCCCGTCGCAATTAGTTACGCCGTTTACGTTAGAGATACGCCGGCGTAAAGATAAAGCTGCTCCCTAGGTGGCGCATCCCATGCAAGGTATGGACTTCGGAACAGGCCTATCACTTTACGTCGTTTGCGTAAGTCGTACGCGAATTGGGGCTTGACGTAATTTACGTTCACATCGAAACGGCGTACTTTGGAGCAATGCACAGTGGGATATGTCCACGGACGGCGCATGCGCCGTTCGTTAAAAATGTCAGTCACGTCGGGTCACCAGTCATTTACATAAAACACGCCCCCCTGTTCAACATTTGAATTAGGCCGGCCCATTTACGCTATGCCGCCGTAAATTAGGAGGCAAGTGCTTTGTGAATACAGCACTTGCCTCTCTAACTTACGGCGGCGTAGCGTATATGCCATACGCTACACCTGCCTAACGTTGCGCCCGCCTACGTGAATCTAGCTAATAGTCATAAATAGATGGATGTTGGTGGGTGGACGAATGGATGATCCTAGATAGATAGATAGATAGATAGATAGATAGATAGATAGATAGATAGATAGATAGATAGATAGATAGATATTCTTTTTTTTTTTTTATTCTATACTTTATTGTTTTTTTATCAATCTTATACAAAGAAACATACTTCAATTGCATACGTACCACATATATAACATATCAGAAATCGATTCTGCAATAAAAGGAATTTACAGAGCATTTCAGTTCCAAAATTTTTCCTTTTCTAGATATACTGACGGTATAGATAATCTTCAGCGTCCTTCCTATTTATCAAGCCGGTGATCTGCCGTGCTGGTTCCAGCTATCGTGGAAGTTCCAGCGCATGCGCAAACTGCTGTGCTGAGACGGTTCCAGCTATCGGGAAAGTTCCTTCAAGGACTGCGCAGGCGCGAACTTGCTGACGGAAATCCCCGAACCGCGGCCGGCATCCAGGGCGACGTGGATTTTGAGGTAAGTGGCCAGTCGGCCTCACGTCCTCGCTGCGCTCGGACGGCTCGCTCCGCTCACTCGGCCTCCTGGCTCTTTTTTTAACATCCTCCAATCCACGGAGATGTTAAAGAATGAGCCTGGATGCCGGGCGAGGTTCGGAGATTTCCGTCGGGAAGTTTGCGCCTGCGCAGTCCTTGAAGGAACTTCCCCGTTAGGGGAACATTGAGGACAAGTCACCGGCACAACAAAAAACAAAAACAGAACAAAAACAAACAAACCAAAAACAAAAACAGAAAAAAAAAAAAAATAGATAGATATTCTTGTATAGCTAGATGGATGGCTGGATGCATAGATGAATGAATGGTTTGTTGTAGAGAGATGGATGGATGGATGATCATGGATGGATGGTAAATAGATAGATAGTCATAAATAGATGGATGAATGGATGATCCTAGGTGGACGGACAGATAGATGTGGTTTGGTTTGTTATAGAGAGATGGATGGATGGATGGTAGTAGATAGATAGATAGATAGATAGATAGATAGATAGATAGATAGATAGATAGATAGATAGATAGATAGATAGATAGATAGATAGATAGATAGATAGATAGATAGATAGATAGATAGATAGATAGATAGATGATAGATAGATAGATAGATAGATAGATATTCTTATATAGCTAGATGGATGGCTGGATGCATAGATGAATGAATGGTTTGGTTTGTTGTAGAGCGATGGATGGATGGATGATCATGGATGGATGGTAAATAGATAGATAGTCATAATAGATGGATGTTGGTGGGTGGATGGATGAATGGATGATCCTAGATGGACGGACAGATAGATGTGGTTTGGTTTGTCGTAGAGAGATGGATGGATGATCATGGATGGATAGATGATCATGGATGGATGGATGATCATGGATGGATGGATGGTAGTATATAGATAGACACATGAACATTTCTTTGCCGTATGTATTTATTATAAATGTAGGAGTTATGGATTGCACAGGCTTGTTGGAGGGGCCCGGGGCCCCTGAGGTTGTTTCCTATCACCTGTCCAGATGATGGGAAGTTGGACTGTGTCGAGCGCTAGACAGCTGTCACAGAGACACTGGGGTGGATTCAGGTAGGGGCGCGCACTACTACGTAGGCGCAGCGTACCGTTTTTACGCTACGCCTCCATAAATTACTTGAGCTACGCTTCATTCACGAAGCATTTGCTCCGTAATTTGCGGGGGGATGCGTATAAGTGGCCGGCGTAAGCGCGCGTAATTTAAATGATCCCGTAGGGGGCGTGGATCATTTAAATTAGGCCGAATGTAGTGCGCGTGCTCCGTCGGGAAACCGATGTGCATTGCGGTAAATGACATCGCAAGGACGTCATTTGCTTCGACGGGAACGTAAATGGCGTCCAGCGCTATTCACGATCCACTTACGCAAACGACGCGACGCGGGAACGACGTCCATACTTAGCATTGGCTGCGCCTCCTAATAGCAGGAGCAGCCTTACGACGGAAGCGCCGTACGCAAACGACGTAAAACTCGAACGCCGGGCGCGCGTACGTTTGTGAATCGGCGTGAGTATGCAATTTGCATACTCTACGCTGACCACTACGGGAACGCCACCTAGCGGCCAGCGGCAGAATGCAGCCTAAGATACGACGGCTTAGGAGCTTTATGCCAGTCATATCTTAGGCTACAGTCGGCGTGTCGAGCTTTCTGAATACAGAAAGTCGATACGCCGGCGCTACTTAGCAATTACGCTGCGTATCTATGGATACGCAGGCGTAATTGCTACCTGAATCTACCCCAATGCTCCATCCAAGGTCATCTCATTGTCAAGGTCAATGATGGAATGTCTCCGGCTGGCCTTCTTGGTTCTCACACTTGGCCGGGGGGGGGGGGGGGGGCTGCTCAGTCCTGATGGCTCTCCAGTGGCCAGGAGGCAGAGCATGTCATAGTCTGGGGATTTCCATGGCTGGGGGGGGAGGGGAGGGGGGGGCACACATTGCATATTCCAGTGGCAGGCCTCATCATAGTCTGCATGCTGTCACATGGATTTGGTCATCCATTCATCATCTGGACGGTGTCTGGGGTACGATGGCCCTCCCTGTCCTCCCATTGTTCAGCTGTGACCCCAGGCAGGGGGGGCAGTCCAGACACCAGGACCAGGGGGGGGGGCTGTGCAGACTGTGGGAAGACCCCATTAGAGGGGACAGAGAATGACAGGGCAGCCTCTTCCCTCTGGCAGAGAGAGGGGGGGGGATGACTGATGGCTTGGAGAGCCCCCATCCCACCCCACCCCCCACTTCTTGCTGGTTTTAGCCGATGATCCCATGCATTCTTCTCGCTGTCCATGCCGCATGAGAAGCGCAAAGCCTGGGGGACCCTCAGACATCCAAGAGGGCCACCACCTGCTTCCCTGATCGGCGGCACAGGCCCAGACACTCTGCCCTCCATATCAATGAATGGAATCCGTACAACACAAATAAAAAGGACACCGGCACTCAATGGCTGCTGCTCTAAGGGGGGTGGGGGGTAATAAAACCTGAGCGGACTGGGAGCGCGGACATATGCTGCGCAAAGCTTGACGTGATATATTCATGATGGGCAAATGTCACAGATCTGCCTCTATAGATAAATCTCATTTATATAGCGCTGACATATACGGCGGCGTGGAATGTCAGTCCCAAAAGAGCATTTGAAGACATCATTACCCGCTGGTTGGCGGCTTCTTTGTCCCGAATTGTTGGTAAAGTAACCCGAGGGCTCATTTGTGCGCGTTTACTGTGCGTCTTCGCACGTGCATTTCACATGCGTTTCTTTGCGCATTTGTGATGCATTTTTCCTAAGCTTGAATTTCCTCTGAGGACACTTCTGTCTTCTTTTTTCTTCACGATTTTATTTGCACTGCTCTGCGTTGCGGTGCATTTTTGTGCATTTACATGCGTTTGCGGTTATGAAAAATGCAGCTTGCTGTACTTTTTTTTTCACTGCACTTGGCTGCAACGGTGTGCACTATGCCCATAGGATCACCTGGGCCCGGATTCAGATACAATAGTGTATCTATCGGCGGGCGTAACGTATCTCAGATCCGTTATGCCGCCGTAAATTAGGGCGCAAGTTCCGTATTCAGAAAGAACTTGCGCCCTAAGTTACGGCGGCGTAACGTATGTGGTCCGGCGTAAGCCCGCCTAATTCAAATGTGGATGGTGTGGGCGTGTTTTATTTAAATTACATGTGACCCCGCGTATTTGACGTTTTTTACGAACGGCGCATGCGCCATTCGTGAAAGAATCTCAGTGCGCATGCTCGAAATGACGCCGCAAATCGTCAATGCTTTAGACGTGAACGTAACTTACGTACAGCCCTATTCGCAAACGACTTACGCAAACTACGTAAAATTTTGAAAATTCTACGCGGGAACGACGTCCATACTTAACATAGGATACCCCTCATATAGCAGGGGTAACTTTACGCCGGAAAAAGCCGAACGTCAACAAAGTAAAAAAATGCGCCGGGCGGACGTACATTTCTAAATCGGCGTATCTACCTAATTAGCATATTCCTCGCGCAAATCTAGGAAGCGCCACCTAGCGGCCGGCGTAAATATGCAGCCTAAGATACGATGGTGTAAGACACTTACGCCTGTCGGATCTTAGAGAAATCTATGCGTAACTGATTCTATGAATCAGGCGCATAGATACGACCCCGCAACTCAGAGTTACGACGGCGTATCCGGAGATACGCCGTCGTAACTGCTCTCTGAATCCGGGCCCTGGAGTTTAAAGTCTATGGAGTTGGAGTGCACACAAAAATGCAGCCCAATAAATGAGCCCCTAAAGTGGTTGTAAACGTCAGACCTGAAATTTGAACAAAGTATTTCCCTCTATAGTGTGTACTTGTCTCAATCCAGAGCACTAAGTGTCATTTCTGTCTGCTGCTTCCTTCCTCTACTATCAGCATGAATCACTTCTGACAAAGTTTCCTGACACCAAGAGAAAAAAGGTGACAGGGGAGAGACCTCCAGCTGAACTGCCGCTATGATCGTTCTTATCGTGCGCAGAATCGCCGGCAGAAGAGAAGAATATCTGAATGATGCCTCTAGCTGCCCCCATCATTCAGATATCCCCCCACAAAGCCCAGGATGTAATATGACGTCCACCCAGGATGGTAGATCCCATCTGTGGACGTCATATTTCATTTTCACCCAGTGCGTTGGTGTCATCTGGGCCTAATGGGAACAATGGATTTCCGCTTGTCATTATCTTAGGAATGCGTGGAGTGTAAATGAGCTCTAAAGCTCCCCCTCACACCTTACAATCTGATTGTACAATCTCCCTTAAGACCAGTTCATACCAGATGCAGTACAGTGCATTTTTTTTTCTGGATGAAAACGCATGGACAGTAGGTTATATGCGTTCCAATGGCCTAGCTCACACCAGTAAGGACAGTTCCAGTGCATTCCAATGCAGAATCAAAAGTAGAACATGCTGCACTTTTTTCTGCACTGAATTGTACTGGAAAAACGCATCAAAAACACACATAAACGCACCTCAATGCAGTAACGCAACCGGACACACATGTCCCTATTGAAGTTGAAGAAAAAAAAGAGGGGAGAAACGCACTGGAAAGCATCAAAAACGTGTCAAAAACGCACGGGAACGCATCACAAAAGCGCATGCAGAAACGCGTCCAGACTGCGTTTCTGTGGTGTGAACTGGGCCTTGAGGAGACCATATGTTGTACAATCTGATTGTAACCTCCACTCTCTAGTACAAGGACACGCCTGATTGGATAAAAATGTAAAGCATTGCTTAGACCAGTCATAGACGGATCAAAATTCATCCAGCCCAGCAGGAACCTGATGAATTTCCATGCATCTATGGCAGTGCCAGATTTATATTGGGGGCAAAGGGGTCAAATGCCCTGGGCCCCCTGACAACAGGGGCCCCTCTCTATACAAAATTAATATAAAACAATATAAAAAATAATATAAAATAAATAATAAAAAAATAATATAAAATATATAATAATAAAAATTACTTTCTTTTATTAAATGTATCTTGGGAAGTAATATTTTGCCGGCCATCATCTGTAAAAGGTCTTACTCTGGACTGATATATTGTATTGTTTTTAAAAACTAATTGTGGCAGCTCAAGTGAAACTGTGTGTGTGTATTTGTGTGTACTGTATGTATGTGTGTCTGTGTATATGTGTGTATATGTCTGAGTGTGTGTATATGTCTGTGTGTGTGTGTGTGTGTGTGTGTGTGTATATGTGTGTGTGTGTATATGTATATGTGTGTGTATATGTCTGTGTGTGTGTGTGTGTGTGTGTATATGTATATGTGTGTGTATATGTCTGTGTGTGTGTGTGTGTGTGTGTATATGTATATGTGTGTGTATATGTCTGTGTGTGTGTGTATATGTATATGTGTGTGTATATGTCTGTGTGTGTGTGTGTGTGTGTATATGTATATGTGTGTGTATATGTCTGTGTGTGTGTGTATATGTATATGTGTGTGTATATGTCTGTGTGTGTGTGTGTGTGTGTATATGTATATGTGTGTGTATATGTCTGTGTGTGTGTGTGTGTGTGTGTGTGTATATGTATATGTGTGTGTATATGTCTGTGTGTGTGTGTGTGTATATGTATATGTGTGTGTATATGTCTGTGTGTGTGTATATGTCTGTGTGTGTGTATATGTATATGTGTGTGTATATGTCTGTGTGTGTGTACAGGGAGTGCAGAATTATTAGGCAAGTTGTATTTTTGAGGATTAATTTTATTATTGAACAACAACCATGTTCTCAATGAACCCAAAAAAACTCATTAATATCAAAGCTGAATATTTTTGGAAGTAGTTTTTAGTTTGTTTTTAGTTTTAGCTATTTTAGGGGGATATCTGTGTGTGCAGGTGACTATTACTGTGCATAATTATTAGGCAACTTAACAAAAAAATATATATACCCATTTCAATTATTTATTTTTACCAGTGAAACCAATATAACATCTCAACATTCACAAATATACATTTCTGACATTCAAAAACAAAACAAAAACAAATCAGTGACCAATATAGCCACCTTTCTTTGCAAGGACACTCAAAAGCCTGCCATGCATGGATTCTGTCAGTGTTTTGATCTGTTCACCATCAACATTGCGTGCAGCAGCAACCACAGCCTCCCAGACACTGTTCAGAGAGGTGTACTGTTTTCCCTCCTTGTAAATCTCACATTTGATGATGGACCACAGGTTCTCAATGGGGTTCAGATCAGGTGAACAAGGAGGCCATGTCATTAGTTTTTCTTCTTTTATACCCTTTCTTGCCAGCCACGCTGTGGAGTACTTGGACGCGTGTGATGGAGCATTGTCCTGCATGAAAATCATGTTTTTCTTGAAGGATGCAGACTTCTTCCTGTACCACTGCTTGAAGAAGGTGTCTTCCAGAAACTGGCAGGAGGACTGGGAGTTGAGCTTGACTCCATCCTCAACCCGAAAAGGCCCCACAAGCTCATCTTTGATGATACCAGCCCAAACCAGTACTCCACCTCCACCTTGCTGGCGTTTGAGTCGGACTGGAGCTCTCTGCCCTTTACCAATCCAGCCATGGGCCCATCCATCTGGCCCATCAAGACCCACTCTCATTTCATCAGTCCATAAAACCTTAGAAAAATCATTCTTGAGATATTTCATGGCCCAGTCTTGACGTTTCAGCTTGTGTGTCTTGTTCAGTGGTGGTCGTCTTTCAGCCTTTCTTACCTTGGCCATGTCTCTGAGTATTGCACACCTTGTGCTTTTGGGCACTCCAGTGATGTTGCAGCTCTGAAATATGGCCAAACTGGTGGCAAGTGGCATCTTGGCAGCTGCACGCTTGACTTTTCTCAGTTCATGGGCAGTTATTTTGCGCCTTGGTTTTTCCACACGCTTCTTGCGACCCTGTTGACTATTTTGAATGAAACGCTTGATTGTTCGATGATCACGCTTCAGAAGCTTTGCAATTTTAAGAGTGCTGCATCCCTCTGCAAGATATCTCACTATTTTTGACTTTTCTGAGCCTGTCAAGTCCTTCTTTTGACCCATTTTGCCAAAGGAAAGGAAGTTGACTAATAATTATGCACACCTGATATAGGGTGTTGATGTCATTAGACCACACACCTTCTCATTACAGAGATGCACATCACCTAATATGCTTAATTGGTAGTAGGCTTTCGAGCCTATACAGCTTGGAGTAAGACAACATGCATAAAGAGGATGATGTGGTCAAAATACTCATTTGCCTAATAATTCTGCACTCCCTGTATATGTCTGAGTGTGTATATGTGTGCGTATATATGTGTGTATGTGTATATGTGTGTATGTGTATATGTGTGTATGTGTATATGTGTGTGTATATGTCTGTGTGTGTGTATATGTGTGTATGTGTATATGTGTGTGTATATGTCTGTGTGTGTGTATATGTGTGTATGTGTATATGTGTGTGTATATGTGTGTGTGTGTGTGTGTATGTCTGTGTATATATGTCCTATATGTGTATATTACACACACATGAACTTTATTGGCATCCCAGTCTTAGTCTATAGGGTTCAATATTGAGTTGGCCCTAGGGTTCCCATGTGTCCCGGATTGCCCGGGATTGTCCCGCAATTCACATTTATGTCCCGTGTCCCGGGCACCTTCATTCTGGGACAATACAGTGTCCCGTAATGAAATGAGGACACACAGCCACCCTAATAGACAATTGACAAACTGGTTGCTAGGGTCGCCCTGCCTGGCGTCTAGCAACCAGTGACGTCACATTTGCAGAGTCTCAGAGTGAGGCCAAGAGGGGCAAGGCCTTTACCGAGTGCTGCCCTGCTCTGCCAGTCCACCTACCTCCTCTCCTCCAACCACGGCAGCAACACCTCCTGACTCCTTCCAGACTTCAGTGACCTATCGGCAGGTGGCAGCATTCTGTAGTACTGGCTGACTTAGATCCACGGTTTGACTGACCGTCCCGACTCCCACAGCGCATTGCCCGACTTCTCCTCCTCCCGCGGCCCGAGCCACTGGCCTGGATCAGGGAAAAAAGACTGGCGCTCAACCGCCCACCAGACCAGTTCAGATTAGAAGGTGAGCACATGGAACCTGATTGGAGCAGGTCAGGTGACAAGTTGGGGCACTGGGGCTGGGGACAGTACAGTAATAAATGAGGCTGATAAAAAATAAATAAATAAAATAAATAAAAAAAGAAGCTGACAAGTGGGGGAAATAAAAAATATATATGTAAAAATTGTATACCACCTGTCTAAACTGGCAAAAAAAGTATCAAAAATCATCTCTTTTTTGGGCTGGCACGAGTGCGTGCCCGGGTGCCGAGGGCGTGCGCGGGGGGTGTTCCTGAATGGCAGTTCGGAAATGTGGTCACCCTAGTTGGCCCACCCTTTGCAGCTATAACAGCTTCAACTCTTCTGGGAAGGCCGTCCACAAGGTTTAGGAGTGTCTATGGGAATGTTTGACCATTCTTCCAGAAGAGCATTTGTGAGGTCATGCACTGATGTTGGATGAGAAGGCCTGGCTCGCAGTCTCCGCTCTAACTCATCTCAAAGGTTTTCTTTTCCGGTTGAGGTCAGGACTCTGTGCAGGCCAGTCAAGTTCCTCCACCCCAAACTTGTTCATCCATGTCTTTATGGACCTTGCTTTGTGCACTGGTCCCAATCATTTGGTGGAGGGGGATTATCGTGTGGTGTTGTTTTTTATGGGGTTGGGCTTGGCCCCTTAGTTCCAGTGAAGGGAACTCTTAAGGCGTCAGCATACCAAGACACTTTGGACAATTTGTGCTTCTGGAAGAATGGTCAAACATTCCCATAGACACTCCTAAACCCTGTGGACAGCCTTCCCAGAAGAGTTGAAGCTGTTATAGCTGTAAAGAGTGGGCCAACCCAATATTGAACCCTACGGACTAAGACTGGGATGTCAATAAAGTTTATGGAGTAGATTCACGTAGATTTTGGCCGGCGTAGCGTATCTCAGATACGCTACGCCGCCGTAAGTTTGAGCAGCAGGTCCTGTATTCACAAAGAGCTTGCGCTGTAACTTACGGCGGCGCAGTGTAACTGGGCCGGCGTAAGCCCGCCTAATTCAAAATAGGCTGGTTGGGGGCGTGTTCTATGTAAAATACTAGTGACCCCACGTATTTGATGTTTTTAACGAACGGCGCATGCGCCGTCCGTGGACGTATCCCAGTGCACATGCTCCAAATGACGTCGGCAAATCGTCATGCTTTCGACGTGAACGTAAATTACGCCCAGCCCCATTCACGGACGAGTTACGCAAACGACGTAAAATTTGAAAAATTCGACGTGGTTCCGACGTCCATACTTAACATTGGCTGCGCCATGTTTTTGGTGGTTTATCTTTACGCCTGAAAACCCCTTACGTAAACGGCGTATCTTTACTGCGACGGCCTGGCGTACGTTCGTGATTAGGCGTATCTAGCTGATTTACATATTCTAGGCGTAAATCAGCGTACACGCCCCTAGCGGCCAGCGTAAATATGCAGTTAAGATACGCCGGTCGTATCTTAGCAACATTTAAGCGTATCTCAGTTTGAACATATACGCTTAAAGTTGCGACGGTGGGGATTCGGACTTACGACGGCGTATCTACTGATACGCCCGTCGTAAGTCTTTGTGAATCTACCCCTATGTTTGTGAAGGCAGGCGTCCCAATACTTTTGCTAATATAGTGTATTTTTTTTGGTAAAGGTGAACTATGCCTTTACGTGTCACTTTAAGGACAGTACCAACTTTTAAAGCCCCCGCCATAAACATGCGCCTTCTCATAAACTTCCTCCGCACAGCCAATCAGCCGGTCTCAGATAATTAGGGCGACATTCTTGGCTCGGTCCTTCACACACGGGAACCCCCTGACAAGCCCCTGTAGGCCCCTTTCCGTAATTTGCAAATTTGCATGACTCTTACATTTCAAACAGAGCTGTTTAAAGGTGGGAAAGAAGAAAAACAGAGAATAGACGTAAAAATAAACTGACCCCCCCCCCCCCCCCCTGAAAAGACCCGAGATCCGGGGAAGGTGAGCTCCACTCTCATTTATCACCTCAAATAATCCAACAACAAGGTCCAGATGTTCCAATGCCTGGAATGTCTGTAATGTCATCAATGGCTGCGGATGGAAGGTCACATCCCCCACCCTCCATACATTATATATGGAATCTCTGCCGTATTTATGGTTTGTATATACTGGCTAGAGAGGGGCAGAAGGAGAAGCGCTTATACGTTAGTGCCGGAGATCAGAACTTGCTGCCCTGTGACCCCCCCAGGGCCGGCCCTATGATGGGACCGGGTGGTACCACGGGTACCAGGCAGCACTTTTAGGGGGGCGGCATACTGATGCCCGCCAGCCAGCCCATTCCGCCTGCTCCGCTGCATGTGAGGAGCGCGGTTCCGGGCTGCCTGCGAGGACACTCGCAGAGGGGGGGGGGACAGTCAGCGAGTGAGCGGGCAGGCGCCACTGCCTGTGAGGAGCCCGGCGCCGCTGCTGTTAGCGGTGACAGGAGCGGGCAGGCAGAACATTTCTATATACATGTATAGAGCCATGACACGTCCTTTTACACTCCTATACACATGTATAGAGCCATGACAGATCCTCTTTATACTCCTTTATACATGTATAGAGCCATGACAGATCCTCTTTATACTCCTTTATACATGTATAGAGCCATGACAGGTCCTCTTTATACTCCTTTATACATGTATAGAGCCATGACAGGTCCTCTTTATACTCCTTTATACATGTATAGAGCCATGACAGGTCCTCTTTATACTCCTTTATACATGTATAGAGCCATGACAGGTCCTCTTTATACTCCTTTATACATGTATAGAGCCATGACAGGTCCTCTTTATACTCCTTTATACATGTATAGAGCCATGACAGGTCCTCTTTATACTCCTTTATACATGTATAGAGCAATGGCAGGTCCTCTTTATACTCCTATATACATGTATAGAGCCATGACAGGTCCTCTTTATACTCCTATACATGTATAGAGCAATGGCAGGTCCTCTTTATACCCCTATACATGTATAGAGCCATGACGGGTCCTCTTTATACTCCTATACATGTATAGAGCCATGACAGGTCCTCTTTATACTCCTATACATGTATAGAGCAATGGCAGGTCCTCTTTATACTCCTATATACATGTATAGAGCCATGACGGGTCCCCTTTAGTTATCATGATATAAAATAATGAATGTGGGGGCCTTTTGGTTGGCGTGTTTTTTTTGGGGGGGGGGCAGCATTTCATTCTTGGTCCCAGGCAGCACAATGTCTTGAGCCGGCACTGGACCACCCCCCCCTCCATAGAACTCAATATTTTCCAGGGCCGGCTACAAAACATTGCTTTTAATTAGAACTGGCCTGAAGAGGCCTAAACCTCAACAATGGGAATGTCCAACATAGGCAACCTTGGCTCTCCAGCGGTGGTGAAACTACAACTCCCATCATGCCTCTTCCTCTAGGAGTCATGCCTGTGATTGTCAGGGACTTGCAATGTCTCATGCGACTTGTAGTTTCACCACAGCTGGAGGGCCGAGGTTGCCTATCCCTGCCATACATGGTACCAGTCGGCTCTATATGGCGCCTGCGCAGTCAGCTCTACACGGCGGGCGCAGGTCGGCTAGTTACGGAAAACTGGTGACGCGCCTTATGCGCCAGGGGAAGTCTTTCACCAGACGTCAATCATCTAACCTCTGAATAGGAATGGCCAGTCCCGGTGAGCCAGAACCTGGAAGCCAGGGGGAAAATAACAATAAAACGGTATGTACGTGCGACGTGGCTCCCAAACAAAATTGGCGTCCTTTTTTCCCCACAAATAGTGCTTTCTTTTGGTGGTATTTGATCACCTCTGCGGTTTTTATTTTTTGCGCTATAAACAAAAATAGAGCGACTTTTTGCTATAATAAATATCCCCCAAAATATATATAAAAAAAATATTTTTTTCCTCAGTTTAGGCGTATTCGCCAATGTATCTGAACCCGGCCCACGGACTGTTCTTTGTCTCTGAAGTGGCTGGGAAAATTTGGTGTGCCTGGCTGTGCAGGGTGGGGCTCCTTAGGGGGTGCCGCCCTACACTTTTAGTGACGGCTTTAAGTCTATTGGGGCTTCTGGTGTCACATAAAAGATGGCGGCTCGCCAACATTAGTCTCAGGGCTCTTGGATGTCTACACGGGATTTTATAGGAAAATAATGTACTAAATATGGTAAATGCACATATAATCTCATGGGAAGCTGACATTCCCTGCAAGTCAGTCACCTGACCTATTGTGGTCATCCATGCGTGGTCACATGACACTGCGGAGTTATAAAATGAGGACACAGATGGCCACTTTGTAGCCGTTCTTTGAACTGGCAGCTGCTGAGATAAAAAGAAAAAAAAAGAATGATATTTTTCATGTCGGAGTACTTCCTCTTTCTGTTCTGATTTTCACTGGTCTGATGGTCACCTTCCAACCAGTATTTTACCATTCCGGAAGAGCAGAAGGCAATCCAGTGCTGCTCAGCCTTATTTACATGAAGAAATACCATGTACCCCACACACCTGTCACACAGGAACTGAATAAAATAGAACTTTAAAGCAGAAAACCAACTAAAAAAATGAAAAGCTTGTTAAACGATAAAATAAAAAAGGCAGCTTTTGCTGCAAAAATGATCTTCAATCTGGAGCTACAGCTTGCAGTACTAAACCCCTCAACTACTTCCCGTCCACTGTCAAATGACAGCAGAGCGGTGCAGCTCTTGTTCAGGAATGCCGTCATATGACTGCGCCCCAGATCGGCCGCTCTCACGCGCCCGCGGGGGTTCCAAGGACACGGCGCAATCCTGATATCGGCTCTTTATCCATGTAAACGCATGTTTTTTTGCTGTTGTAGTGGAATAGAGAAGGGAAGGGGGGAGGAGGTCAGTAGTGGGATGGGGAAGGGTGGAGGAGGTCAGTGGTAAGATGGAGAAGGTAAGGGTGGAGGAGGTCAGTGGTAGGATGGAGAAGGGAAGGGTGGAGGAGGTCAGTAGTGGGATGGAGAAGGGAAGGGTGGAGGAGGTCAGTAGTGGGATGGAGAAAGGAAGAGTGGAGGAGGTCAGTGGTGGGATGGAGATGGGAAGGGTGGAGAAGAGAAGGGGAGGAGGTCAGTGGTGGGATGGAGAAGGGAAGGGTGGAGGAGGTCAGTGGTGGGATGGAGAAGGGAAGGGTGGAGGAGGTCAGTGGTGGGATGGAGAAGGGAAGGGTGGAGAAGGTCAGTAGTGGGATGGAGAAGGGAAGGGTGGAGGAGGTCAGTGGTGGGATGGAAAAGGGAAGAGTGGAGGAGGTCAGTAGTGGGATAGAGAGGGGAAGGGTAGAGGAGGTCAGTGGTGGGATGGAGAAGGGAAGGGTGGAGGAGGTCAGTGGTGGGATGGAGAAGGGAAGGGTGGAGAAGGTCAGTAGTGGGATGGAGAAGGGAAGGGTGGAGGAGGTCAGTGGTGGGATGGAGAAGGGAATGGTCGAGAAGGTCAGTGGTGGGATGGAGAAGGGAAGGGTGGAGGAGGTCAGTGGTGGGATGGAGAAGGATAGGGTGGAGGAGGTCAGTGGTGGGATAGAGAAGGGAAGGGTGGAGGAGGTCAGTGGTGGGATGGAGAAGGGAAGGGTGGAGGAGGTCAGTGGTGGGATGGAGAAGGGAAGGGTGGAGGAGATCAGTGGTGGGATGGAGAAGGGAAGAGTGGAGGTCAGTGGTGGGATGTAGAAGGGAGGGGGGGAGGTCAGTGGTGGGATGGAGAAGGGAAGGGGGGAGGAGGTCAGTGGTGGGATGGAGAAGGGAAGGGTGGAGGAGGTCAGTGGTAGGATGGAGAAGGGAAGGGTGGAGGAGGTCAGTAGTGGGATGGAGAAGGGAAAGGGGGAGGAGGTCGGTAGTGGGATGGAGAAGGGAAGGGTGGAGGAGGTCAGTGGTGGGATGGAGAAGGATAGAGTGGAGGAGGTCAGTGGTGGGATGGAGAAGGGAAGGGTGGAGGAGATCAGTGGTGGGATGGAGAAGGGAAGAGTGGAGGAGGTCAGTGGTGGGATGTAGAAGGGAGGGGGGGAGGTCAGTGGTGGGATGGAGAAGGGAAGGGGGGAGGAGGTCAGTGGTGGGATGGAGAAGGGAAGGGTGGAGGAGGTCAGTGGTGGGATGGAGAAGGTAAGGGTGGAGGAGGTCAGTAGTGGGATGGAGAGGGGAAGGGTAGGAGGTCAGTGGTGGGATGGAGAAGGTAAGGGTGGAGAAGGTCAGTAGGGGGATGGAGAAGGGAAGGGTGGAGGAGGTCAGTAGTGGGATGGGGAGGGGAAGGGTAGAGGAGGTCAGTGGTGGGATGGAGAAGGGAAGGGAAGGGAAGGAGGGAGGAGGTCAGTAGTGGGATGGAGAAGGGAAGGGGGGAGGAGGTCAGTAGTGGGATGGAGAAGGGAAGGGTGGAGGAGGTCAGTGGTGGGATGGAGAAGGGAAGGGGAGGAGGTCAGTGGTGGGATGGAGAAGGGAAGGGGGATGAGGTCAGTAGTGGTATGGAGAAGGGCAGGGTGGAGGAGGTCAGTAGTGGGATGGAGAAGGGAAGGGTGGAGGAGGTCAGTGGTGGGATGGAGATGGGAAGGGTGGAGAAGAGAAGGGGAGGAGGTCAGTGGTGGGATGGAGAAGGGAAGGGGGGAGGAGGTCAGTGGTGGGATGGAGAAGGGAAGGGTGGAGGAGGTCAGTGGTAGGATGGAGAAGGTAAGGGTGGAGGAGGTCAGTGGTGGGATGGAGAAGGGAAGGGTGGAGGAGGTCAGTAGTGGGATGGAGAGGGCAAGGGTAGAGGAGGTCAGTGGTGGAATGGAGAAGGGAAGGGGTGAGGAGGTCAGTAGGGGGATGGAGAAGGGAAGGGGGGAGGAGGTCAGTAGTGGGATGGAGAAGGGAAGGGGGAGGAGGTCAGTAGTGGGATGGAGAAGGGAAAGGGGAGGAGGTCAGTGGTGGGATGGAGAAGGGAAGGGTGGAGGAGGTCAGTAGTGGGATGGAGAGGGGAAGGGTAGATGAGGTCAGTGGTGGGATGGAGAAGGGAAGGGTGGAGGAGGTCAGTAGGGTGGAGGAGGTCAGTAGTGGGATGGAGAGGGGAAGGGTAGAGGAGGTCAGTGGTGGGATGGAGAAGGGAAGGGGGGAGGAGGTCAGTGGTGGGATGGAGAAGGGAAGGGGGGAGGAGGTCAGTAGTGGGATGGAGAAGGGAAAGGGGGAGGAGGTCAGTAGTGGGATGGAGAAGGGAAGGGTGGAGGAGGTCAGTGGTGGGATAGAGAAGGGAGAAAATAGCTTAGTAATGTTCGATTTTGTCCCGATTCTCACAGAATTAATACACATGCAGTGCCACGAGATGAATAGCTCTGCACATTTCTAAAAAATGCACCTGTATAGTTTTTTTTTATTTTTATGGAGATACTTTTTAAGGAATGCTGTGACTTGTAGTTCTACCTCCACGAGGCGATCTTTCGGTGCCAGGCTGGAATCTGTAGTAGTCGAGGTTGTTTGGTAGTCGCAGGCCTCCACGGAGCACTTGAACGTCATCTGTGTGTGTATCAGTTAAAGTGCAGCTATTTTAGGTCAGAGTAAATAAGTCATGCACTGTACACCCCGAGCTTTGTACAAGTGCTTTCAGCTAGTTAATAATACATGGCGCTGCCCATTATAGGGTCTCTGTGTGCCGGTGTTTAGATGGAGAGGCAGTCAGGCAGAGAACCCTTCTCCTGCCGATATCTTTCCTAATGTTCTAAAGAAGAGGGCACAGGCCGTACAGGAGGAATGACCTGAAAGAGGGGCGAGAGGCCCTTCTCTGATCATCCTGCCACATGCATCATTTATGAGGGATTACTCCATATATAGAACGCCCGCTGGCATCTTTCCTACACCCTCTCCCAGGCAAATGTACCAGAGCGCCATCAGGAGTATTAATTATCCAGACTGGGATAACGGCGCTCTGTCTGACCATCCATCTTTCCATCTGCTCCTCTGTCTTATATCAGTTTTTCTATCTACCTACCCAATCTGTATTCCTTTTCTATGTCTGTCCACCCCTCCGTCTCATATGTCTGTTTATCTGCCCATCGCTTTGCATGTCTGTCTACCTGGACAGTCTACATAAAGCTGGCCATACAGACGATCGGACATTCCGACATCAAAACCGTGGATTTTTTTTTTCGACGGATTGTTCGCTCAAACTTGTCTTGCGTACACGCGGTCGCACAAATGTTGTCGGAAATTCCGAACGTGAAGAACGCGGTCACGTACAAGGCGTACGACGAGCCGAGAAAAATGAAGTTCAATGATTCCGAGCATGCGTAGGATTTTTGTGCTTTGGAATTGGCTACAGACAATCGGAATTTCCGACGAAAACTTTTGTTGTCGGGAAAAATTGAGAACCAGCTCTCAAACATTTGTTGTCGGAAATTCCGACAGCAAATGTCCGATAGAGCCTACACACTGTCGGATTTTCCGACAACAAGCTCCCATCGAACATTTGTTGTTGGAAATTCTGAAATTTTTCCCATTCCTCACTAAACAGTATGGATGGGACAATTCTTTGTATTTTGAGAGCCGGCAGCCGCAGCTGTTGCATTTTGACAGTCATCAGCCATTGCTATTTTATTCTAGAAGCCGGAAGCCACCACTATTGTATTTTGACAACCAGCAGCCGCCGTTGTTGCATTTTTAACAGCCGGGAGCTGCCACTATTGTACTTTGACAGCCAGCAGCTAGCGCTATTGTATTTTGACAGCCGGGAGCTGCCACTATTGTACTTTGACAGTTAGCAGCCACTGTTATTGCATTCTAACAGCCAGCAGCTGCCACTATTGTATTTTTACAGCCGGAAGCTGCCACTATTGTACTTTGACAACCAGCAGCCACTGTTATTGCATTTTGACATCCGGAAGCAGCCACTATTGTACTTTGACAGCCAGCAGCAAGCACTATTGTATTTTGACAGCCGACAGCCGCTGTTATTGTATTTTGACAGCCAGCAGCCACTGTTATTGCATTTTAAAAGCCGGAAGCTGCCAGTATAGTATTTTGACATTATATATTGTATTTTTACAGCTGGCAGCATGTCCATCTTTTGGCATGTCTGTCTACCTAGTTCTCTAAAGCTGGCCATGCACTGTAAAGCCCCATACACACTATCAGTTTTCTGGCTGGTTTTCTCTTCAGGTTTACCAAAACCATGTAGTACAAGGACCTGCCTGATTGCATTCAAATTGAAACGCTTAAGGTTTGACCTCATATTAGATGGTTTTGGTAAACCTGAAGAGAAAACCATCAGGAAAACTGATAGTGTGTATGGGGCTTAAGAGAGAAATCCATCAGTCCATCAGTTTTCCCATTTCGCACCAAACAGTATGGATGGGAGAATTCTGAAACCCAAAGCTATTGTTGACAGCCGCCAGCCACGGCTGACAGTCATCAGCCACTGCTATTTTATTCTAGCAGCCGGAAGGCCCCCACTATTGTTTTTTTGAGAACAGCAACCGGCTGCTAAGTCTGTGAGAGAGGGTTGTCCAAAAATTCTACCGGCTGCTAGGTCTGTGTGAGAGGGTAGTCAAAAAATTCTACCGGCTGCTAGGTCTGTGAGAGAGGGTTGCCAAAAAATTCTACCGGCTGCTAGGTCTGTGTGAGAGGGTTGTCCAAAAATTCTACCGGCTGCTAGGTCTGTGAGAGAGGCTTGTCCAAAAATTCTACCGGCTGCTAGGTCTGTGAGAGAGGGTTGTCCAAAAATTCTACCGGCTGCTAGGTCTGAGAGAGAGGCTTGTCCAAAAATTCTACCGGCTGCTAGGTCTGTGAGAGAGGGTTGTCCAAAAATTCTACCGGCTGCTAGGTCTGTGAGAGAGGCTTGTCCAAAAATTCTACCGGCTGCTAGGTCTGTGAGAGAGGCTTGTCCAAAAATTCTACCGGCTGCTAGGTCTGTGAGAGAGGGTTGCCAAAAATTCTACCGGCTGCTAGGTCTGTGAGAGAGGGTAGTCAAAAAATTCTACCGGCTGCTAGGTCTGTGAGAGAGGGTTGTCCAGAAATTCTACCGGCTGCTAGGTCTGTGAGAGAGGGTTGTCCAAAAATTCTACCGGCTGCTAGGTCTGTGAGAGAGGGTTGCCAAAAAATTCTACCGGCTGCTAGGTCTGTGAGAGAGGGTTGTCCAAAAATTCTACCGGCTGCTAGGTCTGTGAGAGAGGCTTGTCCAAAAATTCTACCGGCTGCTAGGTCTGTGAGAGAGGGTTGTCCAAAAATTCTACCGGCTGCTAGGTCTGTGAGAGAGGGTAGTCAAAAAATTCTACCGGCTGCTAGGTCTGTGAGAGAGGGTAGTCAAAAAATTCTACCGGCTGCTAGGTCTGTGAGAGAGGGTAGTCAAAAAATTCTACCGGCTGCTAGGTCTGTGAGAGAGGGTTGTCCAAAAATTCTACCGGCTGCTAGGTCTGTGTGAGAGGTCTATCCAGGTATTCAAGATCTGCTAAAAGAGAAAGTTAACTTTGGATTCAAGGAGTCTGTAAGTGATCTGCATATGGTATCTGAAACCTCCCCTGACCCTCCCTCCTATTACTATTATCAAGTTCCTCATTAACCACTTAAGGACCGCCTCCTGCAGATATACGTTGGCAGAATGGCACGGCTGGGCACAAGCACGTACAGGTACGTCCTCTTTAAGAGCCCAGCCGTGGGTCGCAGGCGCACGCCCGCGACCCGGTCCGAAGCTCCGTGACCGCGGCCGGGGGACCCGCGGACCCAATCGCCGCTGGAGTCCCGCGATCGGTCCCCGGAGTTAAAGAACGGGGAGAGCTGTGTGTAAACACAGCTTCCCCGTTCTTCACTGTGGCGCTGTCATTGATCGTGTGTTCCCACGATCAATGACGCCACACGTCCAGCCCCACCCCCCTACAGTTAAAAAACACAGATGAGGTCACACTTAACCCCTTCAGCGCCCCCTAGTGGCTAACTCCCAAACTACAATTGTCATTTTCACAGTAAACAATGCATTTTTAATTATTTTTTTGCTGTGAAAATGACAATGGTCCCAAAAATGTGTCATAATTGTCCGACGTGTCCGCCATAATGTCGCAGTCACGAAAAAAATCGCTGATCACCGCCATTAGTAGTAAACAAATTTTTTTTTATAAAAATGCAATAAAACTATCCCCTATTTTGAAAACGCTATAAACGCTTATTGCGATTTTTTTTACCAAAAATAGGTAGAAGAATACGTATTGGCCTAAACTGAGGAAACAAAAAAAAATTTTTATATATTTTTGGGGGATATTTATTATAGCAAAAAGTAAAAAATATTGAATTTTTTTCAAAATTGTTGCTCTATTTTTGTTTATAGCGCAAAAGATAAAAACCGCAGAGGTGATCAAATACCACCAAAAGAAAGCTCTATTTGTGGGAAAAAAAGGACGCCAATTTTGTTTGGGAGCCACTTCGCACGACCGCGCAATTGTCAGTTAAAGCGACGCAGTGCCGAATCGCAAAATCTGGCCGGGTCCTTTACCTGCCTAAAGGTCCGGGTCTTAAGTGGTTAAAGCATTGAACAATATCTAAAGTGACTGGCACCCAATTTATTTTCTAAACTTCCCATTACAGCCATGGACCCAGCCCTGGGGTGAATGTTAGCTCGCTCCCTGCCTCTGGAGGTACCTCTTTGCTCTCAGTAGATCCAAGGGGGGCGCTACACATCTCTCAGCTATACGATTTGTTTTCATTCCCCACATTCCTGGTTTGGCAATGGCATGTCAGGTTTTAAATAATGACTATTGCATTGTTTGCCGAAAAATCATAAATATAAAGTGTAATTATGGCGTTGCAGCTTTAGTTTTCACAAAACATTAAAGTGAGCAGTTACAACATTGCCAAAGTGAACAATAGGAAATTGTGTGCTGTAGATTGACAATACATTAGCAGCCTTGTGCAGATTTTATTCAGAAATCAGGGTAAACAGCGCATTGCCTGCCGAGCAGCATTCTTTACACATCACCTTGGGGCATAATAAATAATTGACGTGGCATTCAGACTTTAGGCTGATACCTTGACAAGCTACTTAAAGACAGTTACTCACTACAAATAAGTCTGTTTTCAGATGAATTTCAAGAGGTGTGCATAATAGGCTGAGACAGGCTTTTTTTTACCAAAAGGAATGCTCCAGTCAAAACTGAAACTTACTAGCAACTGAGGGCCAGATTCTCAAAAGAGATACGCCGTCGTATCTCTGAGTCGCGCCGTCGTATCTATGCGCCTGATTCTTAGAATCAGTTACGCATAGATTTCCCTTGGATCCGACAGGCGTAAGTCTCTTACGCCGTCGGATCGTAACTGCATTTTAACGTGACCGCTAGGGGCGTGTACGCTGATTTACGCGTCAAAATATGTAAATCAGCAAGATACGCGAATTCACGAACGTACGCCCGGCCGACGCAGTACATTTACGCCGTTTACGTTAGGCTTTTCCCGGCGTATAGTTACCCCTGCTATATGGTGCCGTAAGTGCGGCGTAACAATGTTAAGTATGGCCGTCGTTCCCGCGACTAAATTTGAAAATTTTGCATTGTTTGCGTAACTCGTCCGTGAATGGGGCCTGCCTTGTTTCAGCGGGCAAAAATCTCATGCTGGATATCTATACTAATATGGACTGGGTAATGTGTTAGGAATGAAAGGATGGCACATCATTTGATGGAAATGAAAATTATCCACCTACAGAGGGCTGAATTCAAAGACACCCCAAAAATCAAAGTGAAAAAATTATGCAGCAAGCTAGTCCATTTTGCTGAAATTTCATTGCAACAACTCAAAATGGTCCTCAGTAGTTTGTATGGCCCCCCAAGTGCTTGTATGCATGCCTGACAACATCAGGGCATGCTCCTAATGAGACGACGGATGGTGTCCTGGGGTATTTCCTCCCAGATCTGAACCAGAGCATCACTGAGCTCCTGAACAGACTGAGGTGCAACCTGGCGGCACCGGATGGACCAAAACATAATGTCCCAGAGGTGTTCTTTTGGATTTAGGTCAGGTGACTGTGGGGGCCATTCAATGGTATAAATTTCTTCATCCTCCAGGAACTGTCTGCATGCTCTCGCCACATGAGGCCGGGCATTGTCGTGTACCAGGAGGAACCCAGGCCCCATTGCACCAGCGTAGGGTCTGACAATGGGTCAGAGGATTTCATCCCGATACCTAATGGCAGTCAGGGTGCCATTGTGTAGCCCGTAGAGGTCTGTGCGTCCCTCCATGGATATGCCTCCCCAGACCATCATTGACCTACCACCAAACCAGTCATGCTGAACGATGTTACAGGTAGCATAAAGTTCTCCACGGCTTCTCCAGACCCTTTCATGTCTGTCACATATGCTCAGGGTGAACCTGCTCTCATCTGTGAAAAGCATGGGACACCAGTGGAGGACCTGCCAATTCTGGTGTTCAATGGAAAATGCCAATCGAGCTCCACAGTGTCCGGCAGTGAGCACAGAGCTCACTAGAGGACGTCAGGCCCTCGGGCCACCCCCATGAAGTCTGTTTCTGATTGTTTGGTCACAGACATTCACACCAGTGGCCTGCTGGAGGTCATTCTGTAGGGCTCTGGCAGTGCTCATCCTGTTCCTCCTTGCACAAAGGAGCAGATACCGGTCCTGCTGATATGTTAAGGACCTTCTACGGCTCTGTCTTGCTCTCCTAGAGTAACTGCCTGTCTCCTGGAATCTCCTCCATGCTCTTTAGACTGTGCTGGGAGACACGGCAAACCTTCTGCCAATGACACGCATTGATGTGCCATCCTGGAGGAGTTGGACTGCCTGTGCAACCTTTATAGGGTCCAAGTATCACCTTGTGCTACTAGTAGTGACACTGACCCTAGCCAAATGCAAAACTAGTGAAAAACAGTCAGAAAAGATGAGTAGAGAAAAAAAATGTCAGACACCTCCACCTGAAAAACCATTCCTGTTTTGGAGGTCGTCTCATTGTTGCCCATCTAGTGCACCGGTTGTTAATTTCAATTATCAATATCCCAGGAGTTCTGATTCAAAAGTGTTTGTTTAATTTTTTTGAGCAGTGTATATACTGTGTATATATATATATATATATATATATATATATATATATATATACATACATATGTCACACCTCCATGTTAAATTTTAATGAAAGTTGGAAGATCTTCTCATCCCTTTGTTATGAGGTGTATACTCAAAATAATACTATAAAAACACTTAATAAATGTGTATACAGTAGGGTTGCCACATCATCCCCTTAATCCAGAACACACATTAATTACCGTATTTATCGGCGTATACCACGCACTTTTTTCCCCTTAAAATAAGGGGAAAATCGTGGGTGCGCGATATACTCCGATACCCGCTTCCCGCGCTCAGTTTGAATGCCTGCGCCGACATATACCGAGTGCAGTACACTCGGCTACATTCGGCCAGGCTCGGCTTCGCTCATGCTCACGCATAAACGTCACAGAGCGTGAGCACGAGCGAATCCGAGCCTGGCCGAATGTAGCCGAGTGTACTGCACAACGGTGAAGCGGCGATTCGACGGGTAACAGCACGGGAGGACACCACCGAAGCCGCAGACGGACGCCGGACCTGACGAGGAGGACACCACCGAAGCCGCAGACGGACGACGGACCCCGGACCTGACGAGGAGGATACCACTGAAGCCACAGACGGACGCCGGACCCGACGAGGAGGACACCACCGAAGTCACAGACGGACGCCGGACCCGACGAGGAGGACACCACCGAAGCCGCAGACGGACACCGGACCCGACGAGGAGGACACCACCGAAGCCACAGACGAATGCCGGACCCGACGAGGAGGACACCACCGAAGCCGCAGACGGACGCCAGACCCGACGAAGAGGACACCACCAAAGCCACAGACGGACGCCGGACCCGACGAGAAGGACACCACCAAAGCCGCAGACGGACGCCGGACCCGACGAGGCCGCCGATGGACGCCGCCCAAGACACCAAAACTGTAAGTACTAAAATGTTTTTTTTTTTACAGGAATGTGGGTCCACATTAGGGGTGCACGCTAAACGCCGGAGCGCGCAATACCCCGATAAATACGGTACTCAGGTTCTGTGGTTAAGGTGGTAATTAAACTGACTTGGTTGCTTATCTGCAATAAATCAGCCTCAGAACCTGTGTAATTCATATGTGTTCTGGATTAAAGGGATGATGTGGCAACCCTACTATACGGTATTACCAAATCCAAAATTTGTATATAATTCATTAATAGCAATCAGTAAATGCGCTCTCCTTTAATTCAGGTGCATTAAATGGAGTTTGACAAAGTTAACTCCGCCTGACGTGCTTCATCAGAATCGGAGGTAATTGGCGGCCCAAGTAGCCATTAAGGCCTATTCATCCGACATTCCCCCAGACAGCCTACATTTTTCCACACTCACGCGCCTTACAATTTAGCATTAGTTAATGAACGTTCATATTATACAGTTACCAAAATACGATCTGCATTTTTTCTATTAATAATGTCACTGGAAGTCCAGTTCCCCGGCGCTCGAGCAATTGAAGGCACCGCCGGGCCGGGCGTACTTTTGATATTAATTAAATTGAAGGATGACAGCGGTGTAGAAAAAAAAAAAAAAATAATGGCAGTACAATTTTGTTGCTTATAAAAATGACCTTTTCTCGAGTGTTTGTTCTTCTGTTAGAACTGGTCATTACTCGGAAATTACTGAGAATTTTCAATAAAGCTTCAACGCTGGAGTCAATTTGTGACTTTAGACAGAGAGAGATATTTTGTAATGAACAATCTAGTATTATCAAAGCCTTTACTTTATCACAGCTGGGAGCCCAGAATTCACAGAGCCAGATTAAAAACAAAGGTAGCGGAAATCTTACTGCCCTCGCAAGGCTTCTCTTGCGTTTGATATTCGCAGCTCTTTTGTGATGATCACCCCAAGTATGCATAGATCATCTTAATATTGAAATATTCAGGCAATGAATATACAGGCGTTCATTCTATGGGGGGGGGGGGGGGGGTGGCCTTATAGGGCTCAGGATTTGCAAGCCAGGTTCAGTATCGAAATTTGGAAAGAAGCTAAGCCAACGTATAGAAACATGGCTGAAGGTTTGCGTGGTTGAGGCGCGTTCCACTCGCCTTAAAACAGGTAAAAAGTGAAGGCTGTCATTGTGTACCTGCTTTTATAAACCCTATTTGAATGGCTGCCATAACCACTTCCAGACTGGGCCTTTAACCACTTAAGCCCCGGACCAATATGCTGGCTAAAGACCCAAGGGGTTTTTACAGTTCGGGACTGCGTCGCTTTAACAGACAATTGCGCGGTCGTGCGACGTGGCTCCCAAACAAAATTGGCGTCCTTTTTTCCCCACAAATAGAGCTTTCTTTTGGTGGTATTTGATCACCTCTGCGGTTTTTATTTTTTGCGCTATAAACAAAAATAGAGCGACAATTTAAAAAAAAATGCAATATTTTTTACTTTTTGCTGTAATAAATATCCCCCAAAAACATATATAAAAAAATGTTTTTCCTCAGTTTAGGCCGATACGTATTCTTCTACCTATTTTTGGTAAAAAAAATCGCAATAATCGTTTATCGGTTGGTTTGCGCAAAATTTATAGCGTTTACAAAATAGGGGATAGTTTTTTTGCATTTTTATTTTTTTATTTCTTTTACTAGTAATGGCGGCGATCAGCGATTTTTTTCGTGACTGCGACATTATGGCGGACACTTGGGACAATTTTGACACATTTTTGGGACCATTGTCATTTTCACAGCAAAAAATGCATTTAAATTGCATTCTTTATTGTGAAAATGACAGTTGCAGTTTGGGAGTTAAACACAGGGGGCGCTGTAACATTTAGGGATCACCTAGTGTGTGTTTACTAGTGTAGGGGGGTGTGGCTGTAGGACTGACACCATCAATCGAGTCTCCCCTATATAAGGGATCACTCGATCGATGCGCCGCCATAGTGAAGCACGGGGAAGCCGTGTTTACACACGGCTCTCCCCGTTCTTCAGCTCCGGGGAGCGATCGCGACGGAGCGGCTAAAAACAAACAGCCGCGCCGTCGTCCCGGATCGCTCCCCGAGCGGACCCGACCTCCGCATGTACCGGGGGGGGTCCCGATCGGACCCCCCACCCACGTCTAGCAGAGGACGTACAGGTACGTGGATGTGCCTGTCCGTGCCATTCTGCCGACGTAAATGTACATGAGGAGGTCGGGAACTGGTTAATGCAATAAACTAATAGGTAGATTCAGGTAGAGTTAGGCCGGCTTATCAGTAGATAAGCCGACCTAACTCAGAATCTACGCCGACCTATGTTTAAGCGTATGCTCAAACAGAGATACGCTTAAACATGTCTAAGATAGGACGGCTTGCGCCGTCCTATCTTAGATTGCAATATTTCGGATGGCCGCTAGGTGGCGCTTCCATTGCGGTCGGCGTAGAATATGTAAATGAGTTGATACGCCGATTCACGAACGTACGCCCGTCCGCCGCAGTCGATTTACGCCGTTTACGTGAGGCATTAGCAGGCCTAAAGTTATTCCATCTATTAGGTGGAATAACAATGTTAAAGTATGGCCGCCGTTCCCGCCGCGAGATTCAAATTTTTTACGTCGTTTGCGTAAGTCGTCCGCTAATCGGGATTTACGTCGTTTACGTCCAGGTCGAAATCAATAGGCCCGTGCGGCGTACGTAGCCGCAATGCACACTGGGAAATGTAGGCGCCCGGCACATGCGCAGTTAAAAAAAAAATTTAAAAACGTGAGGTCAAGCCTCATTACCATCAAACACGCCCCCCTCCAAGACATCTGAATTCGGCGCCCTTACGCCCGCCCGCTTTAGGCTACGCTGCCGTATATTAGCAGGCAAGTACATTGAGAATCATGTACTTGCCTAGCTAACTTACGGCGGCGTAGCCTAAACAGGCTAAGCTACGCCGCCGCAAGTTTAGGCACTTCTCTCTGAATCTACCTATAAATACATAACCCAATTTTTGTAAAGTTTAAAAGATGATGTTATGACGAGTAAATAGATACCAAACATGTCACCCTTTAACCACTTGGCGCTCGTGCTATAGCTGAATGACGGCTACAGCGCGGACCCCAAATGCCGGAAGGACGTCAAAAGACGTCTTACCCTGCGCGCGCTGTGATCACCCGAGTCACTGAGACTCAGGTGATCACAGGTCCCGGCCCCTTACTACGTGATCAGCTGTCAGCCAATGACAGCTGATCACGTGATGTAAACAAAAGCCAGTAAACGTTTTTTTTTTCTCTTCACGCTGACCCGGGACTTAATGAAAGCGGCATAATTAGAAAGGTTAAAAACCCTTGATATTAACATTGTAATGCCTAGTACACACGATCGGTTTTCCCGACGGTCAAAAGACCATTTTTTAAACCGCAGTTTTCCTGCCGGGAAAACTGCTAAGGAGAATACACATTTTCCTGTCGGGAAAACCTATTGGCCCGGATTCAGAAACAATTTACGTTGGCGTATCTATTGATACGCCGCGTAAATTCTAGCATGCGCCGGCGTATCTTCTTTCTGGCCCGGATTCAAGAAGCAATTGCGTCTGCGTAACCATAGTTACGCAGCGCAATTGCTTACTTGCCCCGGCGTAACGAGTTCTCCTGATTCAGAGAGCTCGTTACGCCGACTACAGCCTAAGTTATGCGTGGCATAAGCCTCCTTATGCCTTCATATCTTAGGCTGCATTCTTGCGTTGGCCGCTAGGGGGCGTTCCCATTGTGGTCAGCGTATAGTATGCAAATTGCATACTAACGCCGATTCACAACGTTACGCGAGCCCTGCGTACGCAATTTACGTCGTTTCCGTATGACGTGTTTAGCGTAAGACTGCCCCTTCTAATAGCAGGGGCAGCCAATGCTAAAGTATACCCGTCATTCCCGCGTCGCGACGTTTGAATTTTACGTAATTTGCGTAAGTGATTCGTGAATGGCGCTGGACGCCATTCACGTTCACTTTGAAGCAAATGACGTCCTTGCGACGTCATTTGCCGCAATGCACGTCGGGAAAGTTTCCCGACGGAGCATGCGCTCTACGCTCGGCGCGGGAGCGCGCCTAATTTAAATGATTCCCGCCCCCTACAGGATCATTTACATTAGGCGCCCTTACGCAGGGCAAGTTTACACAGCGCACACGCAATTTACGGAGCTACTCCGCCTCCGTAACAAAGGGGCAAATCTACCTGAATCCGGGCCGAAATTTGGCTAAGATACGACTGACGTAAGTCTCTTACGCCGTCGTATCTTAGTTTGCTTATTTACGCTGGCCGCTAGGTGGCGTGTCCAAAGATTTACGCGTAGAATATGCAAATTAGGTAGATACGCCGATTCAGAAACGTACGTCCCCCCGGCGCATTTTTTTACGTCGTTTACGTTAGGCTTTTTCCGGCGTATAGTTACCCCTGCTATATGAGGCGTATCCAATGTTAAGTATGGACGTCGGGTCAGCGTCAAATTTTCCATCGATTACGTTGTTTGCGTAAGTCGTTCGCGAATAGGGCTTTACGTAAGTTACGTTCACGTCTAAAGTATTGACGATTTGCGGTGTAATTTGTTGCATTGGATTCTTTAACGGACGGCGCATGCGCAGTTCGTAAGAAACGTGAAATAAGTGGGGTCATGATAGTTTGACATAAAACACGCCCACTACCAGCCAAATTTGAATTAGGCGGGCTTACGCCGACACATTTACACTACGCCGCCGTAACTTAGGGCGCAAGTTCTTTCTGAATACGGAACTTGCGCCCTAAGTTACGGCGGCGTAGTGTATCTGAGATACGATACGCCCGCCGATAGATACGATAACGTATCTGAATCCGGGCCATTGTGTGTACTAGACATTAAGGCCCAGATTCTCATACATTTACGTTGCAGCGTAACGTATGTGATTTACGTTACACCGCCGCAGGTTTACAGGTTTACAGCCTGATTCTCAGAACACTTACCTGTAAACTTGCGGCGGTGTATCGTTAAATCGCTCGGCGCAAGCCCGCCCAATTCAAATGGGGCGGGCACCATTTAAATTAGGCGTGCTCCCGCGCCGAGCGTACTGCGCATGCTCCGTCGGGTAAATTACCCGACGTGCATTGCGCTAAATGACGTCGCCCCGACGTCATTTGCTTAGACGTTTACGTAAATGGCGTCCAGCGCCATTCACGGACGTCTTACACAAACAACGTAATTTTTTTTAAATTCGACGCGGGAACGACGGCCATACTTAACATTGGTTGCCCCTCCTAATAGCAGGGGCAACCTTACGCGTCGCGTACGCTACGGAAACGACGTAAATTCTCAGCGTCGACCGCGGGTATGTTCGGGAATCTCGCGTAATTACCTCATTTGCATAGACGACGGGGAAAACGACGATGCGACACCTAGCGGCGGGAAAAAAAATTGCTCTTAAGACCTGACAGCGTAAGAGCCTTACGCCTGTCAGATCTAATGGGTATCTATGCGTAACTGATTCTAGGAATCGGTCGCATAGATACCCGGGGCCAGATTAGGATTTACGACGGCGCAAATGGTGTTGCGCCGTCGTAACGCCATTGAGAATCTGGGCCTTAGCTTACATGGGTTTTAGGGATTGGGGTTCCGTCTACCTAAAAGGCAAGGGTGCACCCTAAAAAAAGCTATAATTTTAACAGAAATTTTTTATGGCTTTCGTATATGGAAAGAAAAGTGCAGAGATACGTTCTTGATTTTAGTCCAGGAATATAATTTCCACATTTGCATTTTCTGGTGCCCGAAACTGTCCTCCCTCCCACCCGTACAGCGCCTGCCCTTCCTACACCATCGCTCCTGACAGCCGAGCCCCAAGTGAACTGTGCGCTCGTATTCTTCCAGCAGCCATGCCTCGCTCCGCATTATTCTCCTGTATAAGTGACTGAAGCCAGAATGGGGACAATTTGACCTTTATTAGCCAAGTGAACTGTCACCGTCACCTCAGGTATAGAACTAATGACCAAGTAAGCAGAGCTCAGGAAGTTTGACAGTTTACAGAGATGTCCAAAAATAACAATGGAACTTCATTAGGGGCTTGGAAGGAAGGGAGAGGGCAGGAGCAGCACAGTTGTTTAAGGGAACAGTGACATCTAAAAAAACAGAAACTGTTGTACAAATGAAAAAATGATATCCAAGTAAATGTACTTTGAACAATGCCGTGAGATAAACTATATTGCCAAACGTATTGGGACGTCTGCCTTTACACACACATATGGGGCCGGATTCATGTAGCTCAGCAGATCTTTAGATCCGCTAGATCTACCTGGTTTACGATCCGCCGGTGCAATTTAGCGAGGCTAGTGCATGATTCATAAAGCACTTACCTCGCAAATTGCACCGTTGGATCGTAACTCCCCCCGGCAGAATGCAAATTCGGCAGCTAGGGGGAGTGTACAATTTAAATCAGGCGCGTTCCCGCGCCGATTTAACTGCGCATGTGCCGCCGGCGAAAAAGCCCAGTGCGCATGCTCCAAATGACGTCGCTAGGACGTCATTGTTAGCGGCGGGTACGTCAATTGCGGCCATCGGGATTCCCGATCGACTTACGCAAACAACGTAAAAAAATTTAATTTGGGCGCGGGAACGGCGGCCATACTTAACATTAGCTACCCCTCATATAGCAGGAATAGCTCTCCGCCGGAAAAAGCCGAACGCAAACGACGTTGAAAAAGAGCGACGGGCGGGCGTACGGACGTGAATCGGCTGTTTTCCTCATTTGCATATGCGACGTATAAAAAAACAAAGCGACGACACCTAGCGGCCGGCGGGAGATTACAGCCTAAGATTCGACTGGTGTAAGTCACACCAGTCGGATCTAAGGGAGATCTATGCGGAACTGATTCTTATGAATCAGCCTCATAGATCCGACCGTCAGATCTCACAGATACGACGGCGGATCAGGAGATCCGCTGGCGTATCTATTGATGAATCTGGCCCATGAACTTTAATGGCATCCCAGTCTTAGTCCGTAGGGTTCAATACTGAGTTGGCCCACCCAATGCAGCTATACCAGCTTCAACTCTTCTGGGAAGGCCGTCCACAAGGTTTAGGAGTGGGTCTATGGGAATGTTTGACCATTCTTTCAGAAACACATTTGTGAGGTCAGGTACTGATGTTGGACCAGAAGGCCTGGCTCACAGTCTTGGCTCTAATTCATCCTAAAGGTGTTCTATTGGGTTAATGTCAGGACTCTGTGCAGGACTGTGTGTTTTTTTATATTTAACTTTTTATTATTTTTACAATTTAACCTTTTAAACATGCATTTATTACAACTCTTTTTTTTTTTATCAGCCCTGTTGGGGGGCTTTGGTGAGATATTGGGGGTCTTAACAGACCCCCGATATCTCTTCTTTGAGACAGAGAAAGGGACTAAGGACACAGATTCCCCAGTCCCTTTCTCTGCAGCCTCAACTGCACTGTAGATGAATGTAAAGGAGACAGCGGCTCCTCTCCATTCATAAACTGAGACATTGTAACACAATTGCTATGCTCAGTTATGAATGGACAGTCAGTGATCACTGACTGTTCATTCGGAAAAGGGCTCCTTCCTCCGCTCTCCATCCTGACAGATCGGGGACAAAGGGGGGGGGAGGAGCACAGAGGGGGACCGGAGCTGTACACAGAGGAGAGCCGAGGACGGCGGGGGACCGGAGTGGTACACAGAGGGGAGCGGAGGACGGCGGGGGACACAAGTGGAGCACGGCGGGGGACCAGAGCAGAGCACAGCGGGGGACACGAGCGGAGCACACAAGCTGTACATGGAGGGGACCGGAGCAGAGCACGGCAGGGTACAGGAGCAGAGCACGGAGGGGGACCGGAGCAGTACATGGGGGACAGGAGCGGCACTGCTTTGGGACGACTTTGTTCCTACTTTAGTCCATTAAAATATCATTGAAGTCAGATCATCATCTTAACTGATCCAACTTTGGCATGCGACTTGTACTCTGAGGATCTTGGAGAACCCCACGCCAAAAAAAATAAAGAATAGGGTATGGATTTTCAGGGGAACCCCCCACGCCAAAAATAACTGTGTGGGGTCCCCCCAAAAATCCATACCAGACCCTTATCTGAGCATGCAGCCCAGCAGGTCAGGAAAGGGGAGGGGACGAGCGAGTGACCCCCCCTCCTCCTCAACCATACCAGGCCACATGCCCTCAACATTGGGGGGGGGTGCTTTGGGGCAAGGGACCTCTGCGGTCCCCACACAAAAGCACCTTGTCCCCATTTTGATGGGGACAAGGACCTCTTCCCGATAATCCTGGGCAGTGATTGTGGGGGTCTGTGGGTGGGGGCTTATCGGAATCTGGAAGCCTTTAACAAGTGGGCCCCCAGATCCCAGCCCCCCCCTCCCCTATGTGAATGAGTATGGGGTACATTGTACCCCTACTCATTCACCCCCAAAAAAGTGTCAAAAATAAATACAGTACACAGGTTTTTGACAAAGTAATTTATCAAAACACCTCCAGCGGTTTCTTCTCCTTCCGATTTCTTCTCCCTCCGCTGATGACTTATTTTTTCGGTTCTTGCTGTGCTGATGTCTTCTTCCCATGTTGGTTCATTGTTCTCGGCTGTCTTCCTCATCTCCCGACGCTCGCTCCCGCTGTAATGTAAGGTCTGGTGTGTGCCATAACTTATATAGTCATGGAGCGTGGCCACCCAGAGACCTCCGTGCCCTTGTGACATCACCGCCTCATCATGCCCCGGGCCCCAAAGAGTCTGGTATGGTCTTGGAGGACCGTTTTTTGTGTTAAAGGGGTTGTAAAGGTTAGTTTTTTATTTTCTAAATAGGTTCCTTTAACTACTTGCCGACCTGCCGCCGTCATTCTATGGCGGCAGGTTGGCTCCCCCTGCGCGAGAGCCCATCATACTACGTCGGCTCTCTCGCAGGCTACCAGGGACGCCCGTGCGCGTGCCTGGCGGGCGCAATCGACGCCGGGCACACGCGATCGCTCGTTATTCAAATTTTCTGAGATACTGAATGTTGGGTATTACTCCATAATCGTCAAAATTAAAAAATGCTTGAAATATATCACTCTGTGTGTAATTCTATATAAATATAGGAGTTTCGCTTTTTGAATTTAATTACTGAAACGTGCGGGTAAACACGGCCCCCACACAGGCATACCCTATAGCATTGAGGGCAAACCTTGGCACTTCAGATGTTTTGGAACTACATTTCCCATGATGCTCAACTACACTGCAGAGTGCATCAGCATCATGGGAAATGTAGTTCCAAAACATCTGGGGTGCCAAGGTTTGCCATTACTGCCCTATAGCATGGGTCTTCAAACTACAGCCCTCCATTTGTTCAGGAACTACAATTCCCATCATGTCTGTGAATGTCAGAGTTTTACAATGCCTCATGGGATGTGTAGTTCCGCAACAGCTGGAGGGCCGTAGTTTGAGGATCCCTGTGCTATAGTATGCCCCTTGTGAACAAGGCCTAAAACAGCTATTGGTCATATGTTTTATCTGAATATTTAGCAGTCAGGCGGCTGTTGCCCCCGTAAATCACAATCAGACGCACAAACAAGCAACGAGAAATAACGCAACACCACTATTCATTTACGTCTTTTTAATGATGATTTCAAGGGGGGGAAAAAAAAGTTGCTTTGAAAATGTTTCGCTACCATGAGATCCAGAGGAGCCAAGAATCAATCCTGACCTGTCACTTGGGAGATTTACCCCAGTAACCCTCAGCTCTGGTTAAAGCTTTGTGTGAACCCGTACGCCTCCGAACTCCCAGTGACTGAGCGCGCTGTAATGTGATTCACTGTCATAAAATATATACTGTATATATATCTTTTTTTATTTACACATATATATTAACTTAAACCAACAGCTTCTATCACTTGTTTGCGTCAAGGGCCAACATTTTCTTCAACGTAAACCTGTCTCCAACTAAACATATTAAAAAGTATAGAAGCAGAGGTCTCCTTTCGTTAAAAAAAAAAAAAAAAATGCACGGCAACAGGGTCAGCGATCCAGGCTGCAAAAGCTATAAGCAAATCTAATGTCAATCTTGGCCCTGCCCATGCACTCCTCATCATAGGTGTGCGCAAGCCTTTGGAATTAGGGTGTGCACCCCAAAGCTCAAGCGCACTCTACCGATCACGCACAATGTTTATTCAGAAAGGGAAGGGGCCGGGAAATGGCATATTTACTGGCCCCTTCCCCCACATCCACAGCAACAACCGGTGGGAGAAGGGGGGAAGCCGGCAGTGATGTGGGGGGGAAGCCAGGTCAGTAGGGGGAATCTGTTCTGCACAGGGTGATTAGGGTGTGCCTGGGCACACCCTGTGTGCATGCCTATGCTCCTCCCTATTGGTTCAAAAATCCATTCACAATATTAAATAGGGAAGCTTGGGAGTAGGTGGGACCAAGAACAACTTTTTAGATCAAAGGTCAAGATCTGCATGTAGCTCCAGCTGTGTCTATAGTTGAGAATCTACAGATTACTTTGACAAACTTTTTACTAAAGGTAACCTTGCTTGGGGGTATTTTTTAACATTTGCTCAGTTTAAAGCGGTGGTTCACCCTAAATAACACGATTCTACCATTAAATCAAGCATACTAGCGCGAGCTACAGTATGCCTTTATTTATTTATTTTTGCGCCGTACTCACAGTTTAATACCATAGTAAAGTTTCAGACTCCCCGTGGGGAATGGATTTTCCTATGCAGAGGGAAGATGATTGACGGCCGGCTATGGCGTGTCACGCTTCCCTAAAATAGCCGGAGTAGGTCTCGGCTCTTCACGGCGCCTGCGCACAGACTAGGCGCAGTGAAGAGCCAAGTCCTATTTCGGCTATTTCCAGAGAAGCGTAACACGCCATAGCCGGCCGTCAATCATCTTCCCTCTGCATAGGAACGCCCATTCCCCACGGGGAGTCTGAAACTTCACTACGTGATTAAACTGTGAGTACCGCGCAAAAAAAAAAGAAAAAAAAGGCATACTGTAGCTCGCGCTAGTATGCTTGATGGCATGCTAGAATTTTTTTTTTTTTTAGGGTGAACCCCCTCTTTAAGTTCCCTACAGGCTTTTAATCACTAATTAAGGCAACCCCCAGTGTGAGAAAGCAGAAATAAATAGGAACACAACAGCTTCCTTTTGAGGTTTCTCACACAGGTATTACCACCTTCTGACAGATCCCTATATCATCTTTTGGACCTCCTTGCTAAACCTTCCAGGGTGGTCCAGCCAATCATTGGGGCTTTGTTATTAGTAAAGTGACTAAGTTGGAAAAGTAAGCAAGCAAGGGCGCTGGAGACATGTTCCTGGCTGGCACCTTCTTGTAAAGGAGCTGGATGGTCCTTGAAGGTGCTGCTTGCAAAGAAGGACCAAAGTGATTCTCCCCCCTCCAATACAAATCACTGTAGAAATGAGAGGAAAACCTCTACCTAACTGCTTGACAAGGGGGTCGATTTGCTGGAGAGTACAAAAGCTGTTGAAGCTCTGCATGTAAACAAATCAGAATCCAGGTTCTGGTGTCAAAGCTGCGGGTAGAAGCCGATTGGCTACCAGGCACAACTGCACCAAATTCTGAGTGCGCCAGTTTTGGTAAATCAACCCCATAGCTTACAGGTCACCTACGGGCTTTTCACGTAGAACCTGGGATTTGCCCAAGTCTTAGTACTTCAATCTGTGCATCCCCCACAAAATCTATGAAGGTTCTTCATAGACCAAGCTCACGAGAGCGAGTAGTAGAAAGTCACATGCAGATGGACTTGTAAGGTAAGGTTTCCTTAAAGTGGAGATTCACCCAAAAAGTTAATTTTTAACATTAGATTGAGGCTCATTTTGTCAAGGGGAATCGGGTGGTTTTTTAAAATCAAAGCAGTACTTACCGTTTTAGAGAGCGATCTTCTCCGCCACTTCCGGGTATGGGCTGCGGGACTGGGCGTTCCTATTTGATTGACAGGCTTCCGACGGTCGCATACATCGCGTCACGATTTTACGAAAGTAGCCGAACGTCGGTGCGCAGGCACCGTATAGAGCCGCACCGACGTTCGGCTACTCGTGACGCGATGTATGCGACCGTCGGAAGCCTGTCAATCAAATAGGAACGCCCAGTCCTGAAGACCATACCCGGAAGCGGCAGAGAAGATCGCTCTCTAAAACGGTAAGTACTGCTTTGATTTAAAAAAAAAAACACCCGATTCCCCTTCACAAAATGAGCCTCAATCTAAGGTTAAAAAAATATTTTCGGGTGAACTCCCGCTTTAAGATGGTGCTGCCAACCCAATATTGTGGGTCACAACCCAATGAAAAAACTGACTTTACTGGTACTAGCGAAGACATAAAATATTGTATAAAATCCTTAGCCAGTTTTATTACATCATTAAAACATGTAAAAGTTAAAATCAAAAAAAGGAAATAAATCCCAAATGTATGGTCACATCTCTCACAATCATTTGTACATATGTACACATCCTTCAGATGATTATACATAACTCCTCTGCATCAGAAAATTCAAGAGGTTAACGCATTTCATATACAATGCTTCTTCAGGACCTCATTTGGAAACGAGAGTACGATATTTACTCCAAAGACTAGTACACAGAGACAGAATGTCAGGCGGCACCAGCCGCTTCAATAGAAATTGGTCAAAATTCCATGTGTATGGAAGCTGGGCGGGCTTCTGTTGAAGAGGCATGACCGAAAAGGTTCTGCCGACCGCCATCCATTGGGTTTGGGCAGGGGGGGGGGCCTTCCCCTATCAGAACACAATAGTTCAGCAGGGGAGGTCGCTGTACTAACATCACATAGTTAGTACAGTGGCTCCTCCTGAGCCCACTTGAACGAAAAAAAAAAAAAAAAAAAACTCAGTGTGTACCAGACTTCATACAATCATGAGAAAATTATTCCATGCAAATTCAGAACGTCAGGTGAAGGCGGCAGTTAATGGTGGTCAATGGCTGTTACAAGCTGGGATAATGTGTAAATCAAATACAGCCTATATTTTATGGGGCCACAGGGGAACTGGTATGGTATAGCCAACTAGCTAAAGAAAAAGAAAGAAGCACGGAATACACGAATCATGTAACCCTGGTGGCATAAATATAAAATCTGATGTTCTGAAGTGACAAGCGAGTTTGCACGGTATAATTTTTCTCATGATTGTATTAGAATACACATTGTACTACATATATTCTTTTCTTAGGTTGCTCTCTCCCGTTCCAAGAAAAAAGGTCCTGAAGAAGAAGCATTGTATGTGAAATGTGTTGACCCTTTGGATTTTCTGAGACAAAGGAGTCATGTACAAATGATTATGAGAGATGTGACCATACATTTACGTTTTTATTTCCTTGCTTTGATTTTAACTTCTGTAGGTTTTAATCATGTAAAATTAGATGAAGATTTTATACAATAGTGCAGGAATATGCAATTAGCGGACCTCCAGCTGTTGCAAAACTACAAGTCCCATCATGTCTCTGGGTCTCATGCTTGTGGCTGTCAGAGTTCTGCTATGCCTCATGGGACTTGTAGTTCTGCAACAGCTGGAGGTCCGCTAACTGCATATCTCTGCAATAGTGTCTTCCCTAGTGCCAGTAAAGTCAATTTTTCTTATTTCATAGCTTCTCCAAGCCCATTATTTGGTTATGAGTGTTCAAGATGATACCTGTGTGGCTATAAATGCTGGGGCACGTTTCGGGCATTCATTTGAAATGAAAAAGTGGCTAAGAGAAGCTATGAAACACCTTTAACTTTACAGAACAGGTCCAATTGAATGTGACAAACTACTACTAGTTATCCTACAGAAAGAACTAACTGGAGCAAGCATGACAACACATGACATGTCTCTGAGCATGCCAAGCAGCTTTGACTATCCCTGGTACTTCTGAAAGAAGGTAAATTCTCTTCAGGACAACAGTTCAGTGACTTAGGCCCCGTACAGACGAGGGGACAGTCCGCTGAAAACGGTCCGCCGGACCGTTTTCAGCGGACATGTCACCTTGGAGATTTCTGTCTGATGGCCGGGCTGTCGCGGCGACCTGCGCGGCCCTGGAAGTTCAAAGCTTCCACGCATGCGTCGAATCACTTCGACGCATGCGAGGGATGGCGGCCGATCGGACATGTACGGTAAGTCTGTACAGACGACAGAACATGTCCGACGGACAGGCTTCCAGCGGACATGTTTCTTAGCATGCTAACATTTGTCCGCTGCATAACGGTCGGCTGGACAAATGTCCGCTGGAAACCTGTCCGGTCGGCCGTACACACGACCGAACATGTCTGCTGAAACTGGTCAGCGGACCAGTTTCAGCAGACATGTTCGGTCGTGTGTACGAGGCCTTACAAGACATAAATCACTTGTATGTGGGCAGGCCAGGAGCTGCTTGTGTCCAAGTCCTTACCAGGAGACAGCGGTGCCAATGATGACTGCTTGCGTAGAAATGTACTACCCAAGATGCCTACAGAACTAAATACTTTTCCCAATAACCACTTCAGCATGTTTGATATCAGATAAGGTCTCAGACTTAACGCAGCTTTTATACTTTTATATACTTTTAGTTGCTGAGCTGAAGGCTGAATGTCAAACAACCCCCTTCTGTACATAGGACTACATTTACTTTTAAGGAAAGAGCTTATTTTTGAGCGTGTTCAATACCAGTTAAGTGATGAAGAATGCGGGTACCTGTTGCCAGTCTAGGAATGCATTATCTTTACAGCGATCTTGTGTCAAATTACTACAAACCCATCCTAAATCAGGAGCTTAGGGAACTGAATAAAGAAGACCACTGTCTACTCAGCACCGACCTCAATCCACAGAACTCAAGGCTAAGAAAAATGACAGGTGCCAGTGTGCCACGCCAGCCTCCAAGAACCAGAGGGACCCCTCCATCATCATCATCATCATCATCTACCAGTCTGCAAACTGATCTATCTCGAAAAAAAGAGAACTCCAACTCCTAATTCCACAATACAATGTAACCACCACCCATTGCTACCCTATTGTAAACAACTGCAGGAAACTCAGTGGTGTAAACCTGCTGTAAGAAAAATATGGGTGGCTGCCCCTCGATGCTGACCTCTTGAAAAGCTATCAGCTAGGCTGTTAGGCTGAACCACTGACTGTTTCTGAACTATTAACTTATTAAAATTTGGCCCATTTAGTAGGCTGAAAAAAAGTCTCTATCTAAATCAACGTTAGTGGCCCAAAGTAATGGTGCATGACCCCAAGCAAGAGGAATATTCTGAAAGGGAACTCTGCATTGAAAGCCTTTATACTTTTCTCATAAAAAGAAACTTTCAGGCTGGGTTCACATCTAAGCCACATGTGGCTCACAGCATGGGTCCGGTCCGTCCCAATTCCAGGTCCGATTTCAGCCCCAATATTTGTCCGAATTCAGACCTGAAACGGACCAAAAGACACACAGGACTCGATGCAAATTCGCACCAGAGATATGTGAACGGGCTCCATAGAGAGACGGTCACAATCTCCTGCTTTTGCAAATTGGACGCAGGGAACCCGCGTCCAATGCACAATAGTGTGAACCCTTAAAGTAGATTTGTGGGCCAGGCTATGGGTGTTCAATATATTTACGTAATTTTTAAATAGGCTGTAAAATTAGCTCTGTATCAACCTCTGTAGCTGCAGGCATTGTATAGCAATTGATCCTCAATGTGTACAGGAAAAAAAAACTACCATTATTTCAGCAACTTATTTAGCTCGCTCTGGCTGGCTGCAAAGTGATAATCACAGAGCAGATGCACAGGAAAACAGAAGAGTGTTGAGAACGGATTTGTAACGTTTCCATGCATCTGTTGGAAAATGAATTACTCTACAGTGCCTGCAGCTACTGAGGTCAATGAGAGTTTCTTTCTAAGCTCTTTTACTGCTTTACTTCCTGGAGCGAGCAAAAGCATGGGGAACTGAGATGCCTGTAACAGTCCCCTGCCCTGTCTCCACATCACCAAGGCCAAGGCAGGATCTTTGGCTGGGAGGATGGAAAGAACCCTGGAACCCACCCACCTGTCAGAGAATGGCCCCAAGCGATAAAGGCAAAAAAAGAAAGGAAATGTATGCTTTGAAAAAAAAACTCCCACACATAGAGAAAGCATAGCACACCCAAGGTTCCCCACAGCTCTTCCACTATGGTGGGGGAAACACAACTGAGGCTATGGTTGAAATGTCCTGCCTTTTAAATATTGAGACGGCAGTGTTTCCTGGGAAAGTGGGTGGAGCTACGCTCTCTCCAGGTGCTGTCCTGAAAATATTTTTTATGCCTTTATAAAGTTCTACCTAAAAGGTATTCAATTGTTCATTAACTTGCAACTACCGTCTTTTGAGCAATATACCAATGTAAGCGATCTCCTCCCTTCCTTCTCAATGCCACGTGCGTTTCAATAAACAATTATATGCAATTTGGTAGATATTTGTAGATTTGAGAATAAAGGAACGAAAATAGTCTTTCTGTTGTTAAACTAATCTGTCTGATCCCTACGATCTATTCTTTGCTTATACATACACTCAGCTATCCAAAATGTTCCGAATCCACAATACCAGCAATCATGTGTCAGTATCATTACAGCCAGTCACACATATCCAATGCTGCTCATGGGGCTCCATTGGAAAAATCGCTATACCAGGTCGTACCTGCAGGTGGATATTGTTGAACTAGAGAGGGATGCTTTTCATCTCTGCATTGGCAAACCTTAATATTCTTTAAACTAATGGTAAACATGTCATAAAAATGGCAAAACTAACAGTCTCTTAAAAAAAAAAAAATAAAGGTCAAGTAAATGATATTTTTTAAAAGTGTAAATCTCCTTCAGGCAACTTCTTGCAGGTCCAGGCATCCAACTATAATGTGTTATCAGCATTTTTTTCCCCACAGTGCTTGCAAAAAGCGTAAGATGGCTTGATAGATCAAATCCATGGACATGCTAATTGTTGCCTAATCCTGCATTATTCCTTTAGACAGGTACCCAAAATGGAGGAAAGAAAAGTGCCTGCATTGCCCCACAGCAGCGGAACAAGTCCCAGCTGGCAGAATGACAGCTGAAACCTCACTGGTGGCCAGGCACAACGCAAAAACGTTTCCTTTCCTCCACGCACTTCTTTTAAGGTCAACATAAAAAACAAAAACAAAGCAGCAACATCTTTATCTGCCAAAAACTTAACAAGTGAACACAGCAATGAAACTGCACTGTTTCGAGAAAAAAAACTCTGTATTTCTTTCTAAATCTCAAAGTCAAAAATAGTTCACAATTGCACTTTAGACTCATCGGTGCGCTCCGCAGAAATCTCTTTGGCGTCTTTGGTTGCTTCCTCCCCTGGGAGGACGGTAGAGCTTTCAGACTTGGTCCCATTGAGTAGAGAGTCTTTTCTGTTGACGTAGCCATTTTCGGAGAATTCGGAGATTGTGAGGGCCTCCTGGATTTTGAGCTCAGCCGGATCCATGTCTTCTTCGTCAAGGTTCCTTAGCACCAGGGGAAGTTTGGAGTCCGATGAAGAGTTCTCCAAAAAGGCAATGTTGCTTTCTTCGTATTTTGGGAGGGGGTCGCCATCCTCTAATCGTTTGCTGTACAGCTTGCGGTTGTCAGAAGTGCTTTTTACTGCTTTCTCCAAGATCTCCTTCTCCACCAGACGCAGCTTGATAGCCATTGCTGAGTGAGGCGATAGGTTGCCATGCTCTAAAAGGTGTTTATCCTCCTAAAGGAGTAGAAAAAAAAATAAAAAAAAATGTAAGAAATTGTGCAAAATAATCAAAAGCATTGGATTGTCATGGGCCAATAAAAGCAGCCTTAAAGTGATTGTAAGGCTTCATGCTTTTTTTTTTTTAAATAACAAACAGGTCATACTTACCTCCACTCTGTGCAGCTCAGAGTGGCCCAAATCCTCGATTTCTGGGGTCCCTCGACGGCTCCTCCTTGTATCGGATAACCCCCTGGGAGAATCATTCTCTCAGGGATTACCTTGCGGGCGTGGTACCAAGTTCAGCATTTGCATCCATAGACATGAATGCCCCGCGTCATTGGATTTGATTGACAGCAGCGGGAGCCAATGGCTGCGCTGCTATCAATCTATCCAGTCACTGTGAGACACCATGCAGAGAGGGAGAGTGAGTCTCCGCCGAGTGAATGAAGGGGCTCAGGTGAGTAAAACAGAGGGGGTGCGGGGGGGCCAGTCACTGCCAGACATTTTTTCACCTTAAAGCAGGATGATTCCACCCGCAATTGCGATGCATACTAGCACATTATGCCCTTAACTTGCAGGTGGATTTATTTTTCTAGCCAAGCCCACATACTTTGGACCGAGTAGTTTTTCATGGACTTGTATGGAGAAATCCATGCCAGAGATTCAAAGTAAAATTGAACCCATCGATTTAACGGTTTCAAAAAACAGTTACATTCCATTGTAACAAATGAAATGAATAAGCTACCAGCACAACCAAAAATGGTCCATGTACCATTTCTGGCAGTGCATCACACCTCTGTTAACAAGGTGCGTTGAGGTGCTGTCCAGAATGAATGGCACCACATAGCACCAATGCATGTTTTGTGCATTACTGTAAACCAGGGATCCTCAAACTACAGCCCTCCAGCTGTTGCGGAACTACACACCCCATGAGGCATTGTAAAACTCTGACATTCACAGACATGACTAGGCATGATGGGAATTGTAGTTTCTGAACTGGAGGGCCGTAGTTTGAAGACCCATGCTGTAAACTAACAGCTTCAAGAAAACATAGTGGACTGCACGGATGTGACTCTTTTTGGTTGAACTTGTTTGAAATTGCCTTAAACTAAAAAAATATATCTGTTACAAATACACATGTTGCCCATAGCAATCAAACAAAATGGCAGCTAGCACACAAGGTCCTAAAGAGTACCTCTACGGTGGTTCTGTAGGTCTTCAGCAGCAGCGAAGCTCTCGCCTCCAGGAAAGTCCACAGCTTGATCTCATTGTCCCAACTGACCGGAAACTCGCTATTCCCCAGAGTGAAGATCTTATCGATTGCATGCTCTCCAATCAAGTGTTCCTTCAGCTCCTCTGGAAGGTAGATAAAAGCCTAAAATTAGATTATAGGAAGCCACACAAATGGAACCAAAATTCCTTTACTTGTCCACAGAAACTTTCCTCAAGTCTTTCTGAAGAACAGTCAAGGCCATAACCGAGAGATGAGGCTCAGATTCTACCATAGTCTTTACATTACTCCACACCAGACCTGCCTAATGGGCCCAAGTCCTTGTATTCAAGGCTTACAATGTGGATACCCCCGAAGAAGACTTTCTCCATGCTTTCTGGACATGTTCCAAAAACAAACAATTCTGGAGATCATAGTACAATACCCCAATGTTGGAGCTATATAAATCTTGCATAAAAATAATAATAATAATACACATCTGGTCAATTACCGTATTTATCGGCGTATACCGCCCACTTTTTTGCCCTGAAAATCAGGGCAAAATCGTGGGTGCGCGATATACGCCGATACCCAGTCGGGCAGTCTCGGCTCCTCTCGCGCTGACGTCCTGGACGTACAGGACGTCAGCGCGAGAGTAGCCGAGCCTGCCCGACAATACACGTGTACTGCGCTCTGTATATGTCGGCGCAGTATTCAAACTCAGTGCGGGAAACGAGCGGGGAGGACGCCGCAGAAGGACACCGGACCCGACGAAGAGGACACCCGAAGCCGCAGACGGACGCCGGACCCGACGAGGCCGCCGCGCAAGACACCAAAACTGTAAGTACAAAAAATCTTTTTTCCACAGGAATTCGGGGCAACTTTAGGGGTGCGCGCTATACGCAGGAGCACGCTATACCCCAATAAATACGGTATGTAATTGTTTGAAACATGCATTCCTGGTAGTGGGATTTCCAAAGACTGAAAAAAAAAACTCCTTGCCATCAATATTTTGCATAAATGGATTTATCCTATGCTGGGAACACAAGGATTCACTTTTCAGTGAAAATGAAGCGGCATGTTAGCTATGCTGGGATCAAGATTCCCTTTTCAGTGAAAATGAAGCGGCATGTTACATTCAGTTACTGCTGCAAACAGGATTGTGCCGTGACTGTGGCGCAGTGGGATCTGCATCTTAAGGATTAAAAGATAAATTCACCTTTTGCAACATGTCACACCCATATACAGGGCGTACCATGTAACAAACCCACCTCCCCGACTACCGCAGGCGGCAAGGGATCTTTTCCTCCCGCTCTCTGTCACAATCTGGAAAGAATGCGGCTGTGCACGGCTCCGCTCCCACCCAGTCTTATCACACGGTCACAGAGATCTGTGAATAGAAAACTACAAGGTCTGGCAGCCTTTGAGGCTGGCGGCGTGTAGTTTGCAACAAACTAAAATGGTGCTGTTGAGCTTCCTGCTAGTGTGTAACTGCTTGGCCAATACGGCCAAACAGTCTACACACAGAGCCTGCAAGAGCCCTGATTGTGGGTGCAATGCTTCCCAGGCTCCCAATAAAAAAAAAAATTAAAAAATTTTTTACCTGAAAAAAAGATGTGCATTTTTTTTTCCTTTTTCAAAAGGTGAACATAACCTTTAAACGCCTTCTTAAGCGCAATCCACTGTGGATCGCCTTTCAGAGGGGGGGAAAGTATAGCTACAGATATGAAAAAGCAGCAATACTGAGCACAAAGCAAACAGAATTCAGAATATTAAGGCAGTGCAAAGAGCTATGATGTGGAAAAGCCAATAGAGAACAAATTTCAACTTCAGCAACCAGAACTATGCAAAGTGGATTCTGATTCCTCATTAAATTGGGGTAAGTAAAGATAAAAAAATAAATAAATAAAGCAGAACAAATGGCAGGCTGCTATTGTTTTGCATCTGCCACTTGTTATGCACATGAAATGCCTAACCCTCATGAATGAGCCTGGAATAAAACAAATCACTTAGCTGCTGAAGTTCTGTTCCAAGTCATAATGGACATTTTTATGAAAGCCAAATAAATGACAAAAGTGACAGATTATGGTCAGATCGGTTCTCCACGAAATAGAACGCCTGACTTGTGTTATTCAGTAAATGTGAGGTTTAAACTGACCCAAATCTCTAGAGCAGTGTTTCCCAACTCCAGTCCTCAAGGCACACCAACAGGTCATGTTTTCAGGATTTCCCTCAGATGAAACGGCTGTGGTAATTACTAAGGCAGTGAAACTGATCAAATCACCTGTGCAAAATAATGGAAAGCCTGAAAACATGACCTGTTGGTGTGCTTTGAGGACTGGAGTTGGGAAACACTGCTCTAGCGTAGCCTCAAATTTATGGCTTGGTAATCGAATACAGAAATGGCACCATATTTATGGACCGCACAAAGAATAATGTAGAGCTGTTAGCCAACCAATCAAAAATTTGTCTTGTCCAATGTAAAAATGGGCTGGTAGAAAAATTGCTAATTTTCATAAGGCTCCAAGCATCGGGGTCCTCCCCTTGAACCAACAATGGCGCATGCACAGGACTTTAGGTCCTTCAGCATCAGCCCCACTCACAGGGAGACACGGAACAAGTTAGAAACCTACCAGGTGACAAACTCCCCTGGCTAAAGCCAGCCACTGTTGGATAGAATCTTGACCGGTTCAGCAGGGACCGTCTGAGATTTGCTCCATCTACGGGTAGGGTGATTTTACTGAAGTTGAGCCATGAAATGACTTGGGTAAAAACCAGCTTGTCAAATTTTTTACATACGGCTAAAGCCGTTAGCAGTAATCACTGTGTTCTGCCAGTTCAGAAGACTCCCTTCCGGCGGAACACAATGGCACTAGGGCTACAACTTACGATTATTTTCATTAATCGATTCGTTGGCCGATTATTGTTTCGATTAATCGATTTAATCGGTTATAAACCTTAGAAAAAAAAGTGTGGCCATACAACATCTTCCTTAAAAAAAAACAAAAAAAAAAAACGTTAGTTCGATTTTCTAATCGTCAGTAGGGTCAAATCGACGATTGTTTTCAACCACAGTGACAGGGAAGTTTAGAAATAATGAAACTTCTTGGTCAAATGAATTTTCAGACAGTGTATGTGGTTTTCGTTCAGAAATTACACTCATTTTAAAACTGAATGTTAAAAGAAAGTGAAAATTTCAAACATTCTTTCCTTAAAGCGGGGGTTCACCCAAAAAACAAGTATATAACATTACATTCAGTATACCTCAAACATGTACAGTATGACGTCTTTTTTTGTGGGGGGTGTACATACGGTACTATCGGTATTTTCTTCCCGGCTTCCGGGTACTCACTCCCGCGGGACTGGGCGTTCCTGTGCAGTGCCGCAATGTCATCTAGGACTTTGCCCATATGGTTGACGTGCCTGAGAAAAACTCCCACCGGCGGATAAGGCGCGTCATGACTTTCCGAAAATAGCCGAACTGCGAGCCGGCTCTATACGGCGCCTGCGTAAGTCAGTTCTACACGGCTCCTAGTCGGTGCTCAGGCGCCGTATAGAGCCGGCTCGCAGTTCGGCTATTTTCGGAAAGTCATGACGCGCCTTTTCCGCCGGTGGGAGTTTTTCTCAGGCACGTCAATCATATGGGCGAAGTCCCAGATGACATTGCGGCACTGCACAGGAACGCCCAGTCCCGCGGGAGTGAGTACCCAGAAGCCGGGAGGAAAATACCGATAATACCGTATGTACACCCCCCCCCCCCCCCCAAAAAAAACGGCATACTGTACATGTTTGAGGTATACTGAATGTAATGTTATATACTTGTTTTTTGGGTGAACCTCCGCTTTAATATTTCAAAGATTTTTCGTATTAATATAACAGTAGTAATTATTTGCTGTTTTTGTACTATAAAGGGCTAATTTTCTTTTTTTTTTTAACCCATTAGGTTACTGCTCGATTAATCGATTATGAAAATAGTATCGATTAATTTCATATTAATCGACTAATCGATTAGTTGTTTCGGCCCTAAATGGCACAGCATGAGAGACACTGACTGACTGTGTTGATGGGTGAATCAAGCAATTTTCTTTCCTTCCACCATTAAAATCGCAATTTATGGGCTGCTTAACAGATGTGCTTGTTATCCCCCTCAAGTTGTGTTAAGGGCAGCCCAATTGCAGGGGATACTCAAAGGCAGGATATTTGCTTTTATCAGGATAGCTAAATGAAATAGAATTACGACTGGTCATATTGCTATAGTTAACTGCATCCGGCCATAGCAGGCAGTTCAGATATCTCACCTTCACTCATGCAGAAGACTCTCAGAAAGGCCAGCAGCTGAGCAGATATCGGAGACTCTGTGACATGCAGAGCAAACACACTGGACCTGTAAAAAGACAGATGATGATCAGCATCTGACAGGATAATCAGAACACCAGGTCAAAACAAAATGCCAGCTTGATGATTGGACCAGGCTGATGACCTCCATAGTGTCTAGTCTCTATACCAACAGGAGCCAACTGAGGGGCCATGAGGTGAAGGAAGACTACAGTGTCACCTCACACAAACTTCTCAACATAACTTACAGGACTCACCCTGGCCGCGTCACACCATTAAATACAACACTACAGCAAGGTTTGCTGAACGGCAATGGTTACACAAGAACAGATGTACCAAGAAAAGGCAGAGAAATGCTACTTACGTCGGGATGCCGGCCCGTGCTAGGACCTCGGCCTTCATGGCATACAGCCTGTCGCTCTTACTGACGCCCAGCTTTATCTTCACCCGGTCATGAGCGTTGTTTTCAAAGAAGAATCCGTTATGGATGACAAACTCTGCGTTTGACCGAGTGCCGTAAAAAATGTAAATCTGCGTTTGGACAGGAGAGAAAAGGCGAGATAAGAAAGAATGAATCACAAAGAAAGGGGAAAGCCTAACAAAATATATTTTCTGCATTTGGACAAGAGATACCCACTGCTCTGTTTATCCAACTACGATAGCAAAATTATTATTATCCTTCTCCCACCCCGTAAAAGTGATTGTGTGGTTTATGTGCGAGACGGCGATTCAATCCATAAAAGGTTTCTTATGTGATGCTGGCAGGCTTAGACAAGCAGACTACGCCAATGACGTGTATGGGGAGGCCCGAGCAGTGTGGTGGACAGGATATTAACCACTTCTCTACTTTGGGTGTTTTTCAGATTCGGTGTTTACAAGACTAAAACAGTTTTTTTTGCTAGAAAATTACTTAAAACCCACAAACATTATATATTTTTTTTCTAATACCCTAGAGAATAAAATGGCGATCATTGCAATACTTTTTGTCACACCGTATTTGCGCAGCGGTCCTACAAACACACTTTTTTTGGAAAAAATTCACTTTTTTGAATTAAAAAATAAGACAGCAATAAATTTGGCCCAATTTTTTTATATATTGTGAAAGATAATGTTACGCCGAGTAAAATGATACCCAACATGACACTCTTACAAATTGCGCCCGCTCGTGGCATGGCGTCAAACTTTTACTCTTAAAAATCTCGATAGGCGACGTTTAAAAAATTCTATAGGTTGCATTTTTTGAGTTACAGAGGAGGTCTATGGCTATAATTATTGCTCTCGCTCTGACGATCGCGGCGATACCTCACTTGTGTGGTTTGAACACCGTTTTCATATGCAGGCGCTACTCACGTATGCGTTCGCTTCTGCGTGCGAGCTCGTCGGGACGGGGCGCTTTAAAAAATTTTTTTTTCTTATTTTTATTTTATTATTTTTTACACTGGAAAAAAAAAAAATGATCACTTTTATTCCTATTACAAGGAATGTAAACATCCCTTGTAATAGAAAAAAGCATGACAGCTCCTCTTAAATATGAGATCTGGGGTCAAAAAGACCTCACATCTCATATTTAGACTAAAATGCAAAAAAAATAATTGAAACTGTAATTTTTTCAAATGACAAAAAAAAAAAATGTTTCTTTAAGACGCTGGGCGGGACTGACGTTTTTTTCCGCAGAGCTATGGGGACGGGTGGGGGCGATTTTTCCCTCACTCGCTTCCCCAGTCAGCAGCCGAGCACATCCGATCTCCTCCGCCGCTACCGACGGCTCCGGTAAGCGGCGGAGGGCGCGGGAGACCACCGTTATCGTTAACAGAACCGCTCACACTAAAGATGGATACCTCGGTTGTGGCAGCAGCTGCTGCCGTTACCGAGATATTCATCTTTAAAGTGAGGCCGTATATAGTCGTACAGCGGTTTGGAAGTGGTTAAAGAGGCCAGTCTGTACAAGTGGGACTCTTCAGTTTTTCATGTAAAAATCTCAGCATTTAGCTTCATAAGAGACTATTAGGATTCAATACCAAAGCTTCAGGCACTAGATAAGGCAGGCGTGCACTGTAGGGATTAATTCACCGTTAGGCATTAGCTTTGAGGTTAGGTCACGATAGCGGGATAACGTTAACCAGTCAGCCATTATAAGGTTCCATGCACACTGGAGCTCATAAATGGCAGTTTTTTGTAGTTTGGGCGTTTTTTTTTCTTCTTTTTAAAAGCCCATAAATGCCACTCTATGTTATCCTATGTGTCCATGCACACTTGGACGTTTTTGGACATCAGCAGTGGCGTTTATGGGCTGTTTTCTGAATGCCATAAAATTGCGTTCAAGAGCAGTCCTGAAAACGCCAGATAGCGGTAAAAGGTGTTAAACGAAGGTTAACGCTGTAAAAAGAGCGTTAAGCGTTTCTCTGCCGCTATTCAAAATCAATGGTTCCCCGTGGGATTCCATCGATTTAAATAGAAGTCGCAACGCAAGTCAGATATCATGATGCGACTTGTGTACTGAGCATGAAGGGGAACCCCGCCAAAAAAAAAAAAATAGCCCCGGGTGGTGATGTCATAAGGGGCTGATGACATCATCCGGTGACCACGCCCCATGCCAATATAAGTCGTTGCGCACCACACACATGGCATTACAGCGGGGGAGGGCATCACGCCAACATCGGAAGAAGAGAAGAGGGATGAAGACGACGGAGAAGATTGGGAAACCGCTAGCAAAAGAGCAGAAGATAGCAGAGTTGCCCAGCAGAAGACACCGGACAGCGGGAGAAGAACCAGACAGTAGGAGAAGAGGCTGGAGAGCGTGGAGAAGTCGGAAGAGTCCCCCGAAGCTGCCTAATAAATTACTTTAAAAACCTGTGTAGTGCGTTTTATTTTTGACACTTTTTTTCCCCAGGTGAATGGGTAGGGATACGGTGTACGCTCGCTCGTACCCACCCCCTTTCCTGACTGGCCGGGCTGCGTGCTCAGATAAGGGTCTGGAATGGATTTTGGGGGAACCCCCACAGCGTTTTCTCGGCGTAGGGGGTTCCCCTTAAAATCCATACCAGACTGAAGGGCCTGGTATCGTCCGAGGGGGGAGACCCCACGGCAATTTGTTTTGTAATTTTTGGCGGGGGTTCCCCTTCATTCTCAGCACACAGGTCGCACCGCAAGTCGGATCATGACGACTTCTGCGTCTTCTATTCAAATCAATGGAATCCCATAGGGAACCATTGATTTTGAATAGAGGCAGAGAAATGCGGCTGAAAGCTAGCGCCGCTAAACGTGCATTGACGGCAATGCAAATCGCTAATAAAATTTTCTGTCAGCAATCCGACGTTCAGAACGACTTTTTTGAGCGTCCTGTGTGCATGGAGCCTAAAGTTTTAAAAGCACAGCTGACCATTTATGTTACTGTAGCGCACTCCTGCAAGAGTCACTGGTAAATTTGGTCCTATTTTCCCCTCAGAGCGCACACAGCCAAGCACACCACATTTTCATCACTCTTCCACTGGCTCCAAAGACTGGTCAAGGCTAGGGGTTTCTTTTTATCCTTTTCTTGGAAAGAAGGAACTTGGGTAAGGGTAAGAAGAATGGGATATCCCAATGAACTGGGAACTGAACAACTTGAGAACTCCTCAATTTCTGGCTGCACAAAACGGCTGGCTGCACTGCTCATGCTGTTGGCAGAACCGTATAAGACGACTGTCCCACAGGAGCTCTACGTTGCTGGTGACCTGTACTTCTTCCAGCCAGTGAGCCAATCAGGAGACAAAGGGGGTGGGACTGAGCAGCGGCTCCTTTTGCGAATGGACATACAGAGCGGTGGGCTGGGAACACACCTGCATGGGTGCTGTGGGGGCACCCAGCAGGAGCCAGGAGCGCCGGCTTGGAACTCGAGTGGAGGAGGATCCGGGCTGCTCTGTGCAAAACCACTGCACAGAGCAGGTAAGTATAACATTTTTTTTTTTTTTTTTAAATAACAAACAAGGCTTCAATATCACTTTAACAAACTCTGGTTTGTTGCGTGTACCCTTCAGTTTGCCCAATGTCTTATAATGTAATTTAAACATCCCCATTCCTTTGTTTGACACACAAATAATATGTAGTTACTCTATTCATTGCACTGCAGGATATACTGCAACACTTCACCAACTGACCTTAAATTTAAACTCAAGTCAAACACCTTTATAATGTGATAGGTTAGGACAAAGTAGAAGGACGAGAGCCCCCTTTTTTCACATTTTGGTTTGGTTGGATACTCCCAATCTCTAAAATATCACAAACTATAACAAATTATTTTAATCTCAAAAGTATTTTTTTGTTCTTTTTTAAATCTGCATCTTTCATTTAAAGAATACCTTGCTACCTTGTCTTTTAACTACTTGCCGACCAGCCGCCGTCATTCTACGTCGGCTCTCTGCGGTAGGAATGCTGATCTTCTGTTCATACAACATATGAACAGAAGATCAGTGTTTCCCCTAGTGAGGCCACCCCCCCCCCCCCCCCAGTAAGAACACACCCAGGCATACTTAACCCCTTCCCCCGCCCCCTAGTGTTAACCCCTTCACTGCCAGTGGCATTTTTATAGTAATCCAATGCATTTTTATAGCACTGATCGCTATAAAAACGGCAATGGTCCCAAAAATGTGTCAAAAGTGTCCGAAGTGTCCGCCATAATGTCGCAGTACCGAAAAAAAAAAAAAACGCTGATCGCCGCCATTACTAGTAAAAAAAAAATATTACTAAAAATGCCATAAAAATACCCCCTATTTTGTAAACACTATAACTTTTGCGCAAACCAATCAATAAACGCTTATTGCAATTTTTTTACGAAAAATATGTAGAATACGTATCGTCCTAAACTGAGGGAAAAAAAATGTTTTTTTTTTATTTATTTTTGGGGGATATTTATTATAGCAAAAAGTAAAAAAATATTGAATTTTTTTCAAAATTGTCGCTCTATTTTTGTTTATAGCGCAAAAAATAAAAACCGCAGAGGTGATCAAATACCACCAAAAGAAAGCTCTATTTGTCGGAAAAAAAAGGACGCCAATTTCGCTTGGGAGCCACGTCGCACGACCGCGCAATTGTCAGTTAAAGCGACGCAGTCCCGAATCGCAAAAAGTGCTCTGGTCTTTGGGCAGCAATATGGTCCGGGGGTTAAGTGGTTAAAGACTTTATTTAGACATTCCCACTATGGGGTGATAACAGTCTCCCAGTTGTGCTCACGTGTTGTCACCTTGTCACATACGCACACACAAAAAAAAATAAAAAATACAAGCGTTCATGCTTAATGCCTATTGCGTAGACATGATGCACTGTTATCACCATCAGTAATCTGGTCCAGACAATGATTTGCAGCCGACACCCGAACAAGTGCATTTAGAAGTGGCTAAAAGAGGCTGTTGGAAATCAGCATGACTAAGATGCAAAAATACGCAAAAAATATTAAGAAAAAAAAAAGAAAAAAGAAAAAGGCAATTGTTTATGCTACATAGTACCTTAAACTCCATATCATCCGGTTTGGTCTTAGATCTAGTTTAAATGTACGGCAATGTATTGGTGCGGCAGATAGCGTTGCCTTTTAAGAATAATTGGCGTACTAAATCAGATAACGTGGGCAGATTCCTTCTGCTTACACATAAAGGGGAATTTTCGATCAGGTTATTTATAAACAGATGTATGTGAATATTCTCAGGCTCTATAAGAAGTCGCAATAGTAATTATTCAGGCTCTCTGTAGACATCCCTCAATTGCCCTCCGGCTACAAACTCACAATATGGTTCTTAATTCACAAATGGTCCTCTCTGCCACATCTTACCTGTTCTCCGGCTTTAAACTCCTGCAACGCCACGCACTCGCATCGGTCATCCTCTAAATTATAACCGGTAGTTATCTAAGCAAGAGGGGGAAAAAAGTAATGAATAAAGATTTCAACTCATTAGATACTATTTTACCTGCAGGGAGATTGTCTCTTTAGACGGCATGAAACATTAATGAAAATCATTCAACGTGCGACTCTGTTCCACCTGACGTGACAGGTTTGGAGCTGAATATTTTATGAAACCTACTGGGGATCACAAACACGCCGTATTAAGAGAAGCAAAACTGGGTTCTCATTTAACACCTGCTTGCTGCAGCCGTTCTGCTGAAGGTGCCAATAGGAGGATGGGCGCAAGATGGGGTTTATTTCACGAGGTACTGCAAAGTGCACTAAAGAGATTTCACATTAAAGGGGACCTGTCATAACAAAAAGACCTTTTGTGCCATCGCAAATTTCCTTCTGTCTGGTTCCATTGCTTTTTGGCATCAGAAAACAAACAAACATGTTGTTAAATTCAAAAAAGTTTGAAAACAATTTTCTTGACCTGCAACCAATCACTAACCTTTATCCTAACCCTAAAAAAGCAAGCATGTTTTGTGCAATTATGGGACACAAAGGGTCTAAAAGTAAAAACACAATAAACAAAATGCACAATTCAAATCTACATTTCACATAAGTTGCACAAAGTATCTCACTGTGGAAGCTCCTGACTTCTGGAAAAGTACAGCTGTATTGACCTCAATAAAAGGAAGACTTCCTACCCATCAGTGAGTCAAAGGTCAGCACTAATATACATCTGCACAGAAAAAGTGTGTCTTGGAAACAAACGGTAGGCTTTATAATGCGAGAATCTGTTTGATGATTGATTTGAACACTGGTGTGGTGGATGTAAGTAAACTGGAACCGTTGCCTGTATCAAGTTTCACTTGAGCTTAGATGAGGGCTCCATACTTTCTCTAATTGGACCCAGAAAGCTATTTAAAAGAGTAACTCCACTTTTGTTGAAAGAAAAAAATACAAAAAGAAAAACTTTCCCCTCTGGGTGATCAATGTACAGGGCGGAGTGGGGCGGCGCGCTGACATCATCACCCATCCCATTCGTGTATCCAGAAGGACGGGTTTATCCGTTTGTGTCCGGCCAGCACAACAGGCTTAAAGCGGTTGTATACCCTCATATAGTACTTGCACCTACATTAAGGCTTACCTGTAGGTGCTTGCAATATCTCCTTAACCTACATGGTTAAGGAGATATTTGCAGAAAAATCGGGCACCGATGTCTACGGCGCATGCACGCAGTAGACAACGACGCAGGAGCACTGAGCGCGCCGGTACATGAATGGGCGCCTGCCGGAAAGGCGAGCATGCGCGGAGATCGTACCGGTTCCCCGCGACATCAGCGCCACCTCGGCCAGTCACAGCGCCGGAGCGGCGATACCGGGAAGTCACTCCGGGTATCATGGCGGCCGCGGAGGAGAGGAACGAGGGTCGGTGTGGGTTCTTTGATCTAAGGTAAGTAATTGATAATGAGCTAGTATCATACTAGCTCATTATGCCTTTGCCTTGCAGTTTTTTTTTTAATTATTATTTTTGGGTATACAACTGCTTTAAAGGCCTTTTCAACGCTGTCCAAATGTAAGTGTGCTAATTTTTATTTTAATAAACATTTAAGCTTTTTTACACTATGGAGGCGTTGGTGTTGATTTACTAAAGATAAATCCACTTTGCACTACAAGTGCATGTGGAAGTGCAGTCGCTGTAAATCTAAAGGGGGACATGCAAGGAAAGTAAAAAAAACTTTCAGATCTTTCCCTCACATCTACAGCGACTGCACTTCCAAGTGCACCTGTGGTGCAAAGTAGATTTGCCTTTAGTAAATCAACCCCATTATGTGGTTTGCATGGCATACTAAACGGAAATAAAAATGTACCTTTACAACCCCTTTAAGGCTTCCCACCCCCACAAATACTTATATTATGTAAATGGCTGTGTCCTAACCCTGGGTAAGCTCCATGTCAGATTGTATCAGAGCTTGTACAGGGTTGACTGGTGATGAGATGCTCAGGCTTGAACAGTAGGTCACCTGCACCCCCTATTTATGAAAGGGCCAGGTATTAAATTGGCAGCTAAGTAATAGCCCCATAATAGTTACATTTTTCACATGCTTTATACATTTATAGACTTAAAATCTCTTAATTATAACCCCCCCCCCCCCTATGTATTCTCTAAAAGCAGAGGATGTGTATAATTAACAGATGTATGCCCTATGATACGATGTACATATTCATACATATTTCTACCAGCCCTTACCAACACAGAACAAAGTATCACTTACCAGGCCATTGGTGTGGTTACACATGTCCCAGAGCGGAATTAATGCCAGAGTCACCCGTGAACCATCCTCCGTAGGGATCTGATTCTGACGCGTCATGACGGAGGACACGGCCCATCTGCACCCAGGAAAACACATGTTTACAAATGTCCGACTAAGAAATCAAACTTAAAAACACTGGAGATAAACTTTACTGCAATGTGAAAATTAGGTATAGAAATAGTCTTACAATGTCTTTTGTAGAATTCTCCACCCAATAAAAATTTCTGCCATTACAACCTGTTCTGATTTTTGATTGGGAATTACATAGTTCCTAATGTAGATGAACATCCTAAACAGATGAGCACGTTTGGTGGTCTAAAAGGTTCTTTCCCCTTGTTGTAGATGTCAAGTATGTAAACTGGGAAATATACATCTAGGGTTACTGATAAGAACTTGTTATGTGTTCCACCAGAAATGTAGTGCATCTCCTGCAATGCCCGTGTGGTTTACAGTATTTGGGGAGGACCATGTGGGCACTGCAGGTGAGAATAAATGAACATATAAATAATAAGAATGGCTTTTGTTGAAACGCTAAACATCTCTCTAGTTTAAAATTTGTGGGCATAAATAGATTTGTTTTACATTGCCAGAAGAGTAATATCATGTGTTACCAACCTGGAAACCAAATAGATTTTTGATTATGCTCATATATACCATATGGTCTGAATGTAGAGTGGGATTTTAATAAATTTATTAATAGCCGATTTAAAATTTATAATAATTTATTCATAATTTAGTAGGATTTTGAAATTGTATTTTAATGTATGGTAGTTATTGTGAGCGGATATGTAAATGGCAGCGTATCTTTTTTATTACGGAACTATTTATAGGCTGTAAATATTTGTTTCACCACAAGATGGCAATATATTTGATGAAATATATTCTTTAATATTCACTTATTCATTTATTTAATTTTGAGTTTTTACTGTGACTTTTTTTGGACCATCGTAAATAAGATTATAAATGGTCTTTCTTGAAGTTGCAGTCCCATGTGGAAAAAGCGGCTTCCATTGGTGGTGGTGTGAATATATTAGTGATTTGTTGGCAGTCAGCCGATCCTCTTGGGAATATTTTTCTATGATGAAAACATGTCAGGGCTGGACTACAGCAGACGTCATCATGCTCCAGGACCGGCTGGTCTGTTTGTAATGCTGCTCTGTTTGTTCAGCATAATGTGATAATCTTTTTAAAACAATAAAGCGGTGTATGCAGGTTTTACACCATGTGGCTTTTGTCATTCATGTTTTGCTGGCCCATTGCACAACTTCGCCAATGAGGCCTGTGGTTCCCTATGTTCGGTCCAAATAGGAGTGCACAGTGTACAAGCCTTTACTGTAAAAGCGTCATTTGACCGTCTATCACCTGGAGTCTATTACTCAGGAAATATTCTGGTGTTTATGTGTGGTGGAGGAGTCATATAAGCCACATAGTAGCTTTTGTCACATAAGCTCACTTATGCCCTGTACACACTATCGGAATTTCCGAATGGATAAAATCCGATTGAATTTTTGGTCGGAATTCCGTTCAAGCCGTTTGCATACACACCGTCAGACCAAATTCCGACCGTCCAAAACGTGGTGATGTATAAAACTACGACGAGCCGAGAAAAATTAAGTTCAATGCTTCAGAGCATGCGTCGATTTGATTCTGACACAGACGATCGGAATTTCCGACAGGCTTTTTATCCATCGGAATAAAATAAAACAGGTTTTATTTCTAAACTCCGACGGAAAAAAGTCCGATGGGGCCACACACGGCCGGAATATCCGAAATTCCGATTGTGTGTACAAGGCATTAGGAGTTTTGTCTCGGCACAATTTAGACATGTTTTTTTTTTTTTTGCACATCCATGGAATGAACGTTGACAGTTGTTATGAATTTTTTCATGGATTTTTTTTATTGGTAAAATTTGCACTATTCATGATATCTTGTATGGATTAGGAGTTTTATTATAGGCAGTGCAATTATGATTTTGGCATGGTTGCATATTTGCGGCATTTACACAATTTAATATTTAAAGATACAGTGCAACAATAGTGTTACCCTAAGTAACAGCCAGGAAACTGAAATTTTCCAAAGGTGGAGTGAAAGCCCCCTTATTTCTCTCATGACAGGTGACACAATTATGACACATTGACACAGGTGCACAGGCCTATACAGCAAGATGATGTGCGTGTGTATGTGTCCAGAAGTGACAGATGTTCACTGCAGCAGCTGCCCATGTGAATGAGACACTGAGGGACAGCAGCAGGGGCCCTATGACACTTGCTGCTCTCAAACTTCTGTGAGGAGGGACTAGGAAACAGGGTGGGCCCAGTGGGCACTTGCCCCCGTGCGTCGTGTTGAATGGAGGCACTACAGAGATTCCCGCTCCTTACGGACAGAAATAACTGCAGTGTCACTCATGTAAGAAGGAGCAGCGGCCGAGAGCTGCTGCTGGAGGGAGTATTCAGCTTTCCCCCCCTCCAGCATGCATGGGGTGGAAAAGAGCCGATGCTGCACATGACCGGAGATAGGAGGGGGACACAGAGTGTACCGATCTCCCAGTACCCAGGGGGAAAGGTGGGGGAAAACATCAATTTGGGAGCCTGGGGGCACCTGATGCAAAGAAGGGGACTCTACTGGGGGCACCTGAAGCAAAGAGGGACTCTACTGGGTGCACCTGATGCAAAGAGGGACTCCACTGAGGGCACCTGATGCAAAAGGGGGGCACTCCACTGGGGGCACCTGATGCAAAATGAGCCCACTCCACTGGGGGAACCTGATGCAAAAGGGGGCCACTCCACTGGGGGCACCTGATGCAAAAGGGGGCCACTCCACTGAGGGCACCTCATGCAAAGAGGGACTCCACTGAGGGCACCTCATGCAAAGAGGGACTCCACTGAGGGCACTCCACTGGGGGTACCTGATGCAAAAGGGGAGCACTCTACTGGGGGAACCTGATGTAAAAGGGGGCCACTCCACTGGGGGAACCTGATGCAAAAGGGGGCCACTCCACTGGGGGAACCTGATGCAAAAGGGGGCCACTCCACTGGGGGCACCTGATGCAAAAGGGGGCCACTCCACTGGGGGAACCTGATCCAAAAAGGGGGCCACTCCACTGGGGGAACCTGATCCAAAAAGGGGGGCACTCCACTGGGGGAACCTGATCCAAAAAGGGGGGCACTCCACTGGGGGAACCTGATCCAAAAAGGGGGGCACTCCACTGGGGGAACCTGATCCAAAAAGGGGGGCACTCCACTGGGGGAACCTGATCCAAAAAGGGGGGCACTCCACTGGGGGAACCTGATCCAAAAAGGGGGGCACTCCACTGGGGGAACCTGATCCAAAAAGGGGGGCACTCCACTGGGGGAACCTGATCCAAAAAGGGGGGCACTCCACTGGGGGAACCTGATCCAAAAAGGGGGGCACTCCACTGGGGGAACCTGATGCAAAAAGAGGGGCACTCCACTGGGGGAACCTGATGCAAAAAGAGGGGCACTCCACTGGGGGAACCTGATGCAAAAAGGGGGGCACTCCACTGGGGGAACCTGATGCAAAAAGGGGGCACTCCACTGGGGGCACCTGATGCAAAAGGGAACCGAACTTGCTGGGGGACGCAATTCGCCATATTCACCCTGGGCATCGAATGACCTTGTCCTGGCTTGCTTAGCGGCGCTTTGTGCTTGGAAGCAATGCGCACAGGTGCCCCCACAGCACCTGTCTTGCTAAGGAGGCACCTGGAGGAAGAGGGAGAGGACAGACCAGTGAGGGAACACCAAAGTACTAGCAAGGGACCGGTCCGTGCAATATCGCTGCATAGAGCAGGTAAGAATATCATCTTTAGTATTACTATAAACACCACAGTTCTGTCACAACCCCTCCCCCAGACTAATTAGCTCATTCCTCCGCTTACAATGCTCTCTCCACCTATCAGCATGTTCCTTGTTAGCACATGTGCGCTGCAGCACACCTAACTGGCTAGCAATGCGGTCCGCTCTCAAGTGTGAAAGCTGCTGTATATGGTATTACAAGAAACTAGTACCAACTTATATTCATGTTCTTACCCTAGTAGCATTTCTAAATACATTTAGTAATGTCAATGCATGCAACTTCATTACTTCTCTTTTGTATCTGCATGGAGTTCAGCTTTAAACAAAACGCCAAGGACTGTCTAGCTCATTCTAAAGTCGATAAATGAAAGCCAACCTCTCTCCAGGTGCTTTTATAAAAGCGATGGAAAAAATAAAATAACCAACCTGTAGTCATCAAACGTGAAAGCGTCCTTTAGTGGCAGCTTGCTGGCATTAGGATGAGTCTGAGGGCAAGAAAGAGAAGAGAGAAAACCCATCAGAACACACTGTGCGAAATTTCATCACTTTCCTTCCTAACCGATCCTAACAAGAGCCAAATGAAGCGGGAGGTGCCCGGCGATGTAACGCAGGGATCATCATGCTATTATGTTCTCATACATCAACGTCAACTTAATTTGTTGTGCCCAGCAGCTTCCATTAATCTGCGTCTCCGGATCCTGAGACGGCAACTCGCAGGCATCGCAACTTTAACGATATAAGGTGGACGCTGCGGACAGGCAAGCGGCCATCATTTATACATGTCAGCCAGGAAGCAAGAATTAATTAGGCATTTCAGCTTACGCTCTCTAAACAAATGTTTCAAAGAAGGCTTTTTTTTCCCCCCTCTCCCGTTTCCCTCAGAAATTTTAATTTTCAATTTCACACTGTGGCAGGCATCGATGTATTAAAGGGATCGCTCCAAAATCCTTTGTCGCTTTATTCTACGGGTTAGAAAATTAGCAGCTTTTTTTTGTTGGGAGACAAAACGATCAGTGGTTTTGAGGTTTGATGTGTACAAGTAACATTGGAGGGGGAGGGGGGGTTGGATGTACCGACTAGAGCGCAACTTAAGTCTTTGTGGTGATGGAAGACATTTTGAATGCAGCAATGGTCACTAATCTTTTATATTAAAACTAGGTTTGCACCGATTCTAGTATTGGTATTGTTGCCGGATAAGAATATTTGCACAAGTATTGATACTCGTGAAATCGATCCTTCAGGCTCCGTTCTTTGAGCTGTCAGTGGGTCTCCCCTGTTGACCGCGGAAGTGTTAAAGGGGTCGTAAAGCTAATTTTTTCCCCCCTAAATATATATGTGTTAAAAGATTCACTAACAAAGGCAAAAAAAAAAAAAAAAAGTTTTAAATTGTTAATCATTTATAAAATAGACAAGAAAGAAGAAAAAAAAAAAAAGCAGGAAAATAATAATTAAATGGAGGAGAATAGGGAGTTAATTAAGGCTGATTAGAGTAAATTAAGGGGTTAAACAGAGGAACATTTGTTCATCCCTTTGATCTGCAGATGAAGAAACCGAAAGATACAAAAAGAAACAAGGTTTCTTTCATTTTTAGTTTTTCGGGTATTTTAGTATTGTTTAATAAACATTGCCGCTTGTGTTTTTTTTGTTTTTTTGATAGCTCCAATTACCGGACTTCTTTAAAGGGGTTGTAAAGGTAAAAAAATTTCCCCCTAAATGGCTTCCTTTACCTTAGTGCAGTCCCCCTTCACTTACCTCATCCTTCCATTTTGCTTTTAAATGTCCTTATTTCTTCTGAGAAATCCTCACTTCCTGTTCTTCTGTCTGTAACTTCACACAGTAATGCAAGGCTGTCTCCCTGGTGTGGAGTGTCGTGCTCGCCCCCTCCCTTGGACTACAAAAGAGAGTCAGGGCGCCCACTAACACACAGCTTCTTTCTCTATCTGCAATGTAAAGAGCGTCCCGACTCTCCGGTAGTCCAAGGGAGGGGGCGAGCACGACACTTCACACCAGGGAGAAAGCCTCGCATTATTGTGTGTAGTTACAGATATTTAAAAATATTTAACAGTGTAATTTCATGAAATTATTTACAAGGTCGTGTTTAGGGGCGGACTTAGGGGTGGGGCAGGGGAGGTGTTGGTTGGGGCAACTGGTGGCGAGTAACTCTTAAGGCCTGGCTAGTGGCTCAGGACTTGAAATTTTGAGCCCTGATTTAACCAATAAATACCAATTTTTACGTCTTTGCTTTTCAAACACTTATTTTGCTACTAAAAAAACCCTTAAGGGAACTTCCATTAAAAGTTTACAGTCCTGTTTTCACCATGCTTTTGCTTTGCTTTGGGTTCGCTTTAAAAATTTTACCCCATGGGGCTTTAGTGGTGCTTCAAAGTGTCTTCAAAGCCTCCATAGAAGTTTATGGCAAAGCTCGCTTGAAGTCCCACAAGGCCCCACCAAAGTCCCATCGAATCTCCATTGAAGCCTCACCGATGCCCCAAGCAAAAGCAGGTGTAAACAAAACTGTAAGCTAACCATTTTTATTTAGTGACAGGAGCTTTGACTGGCGTTCAGAGAGCTTTAATAAAGCCTGTCCAAAGCCATGTTTTGAAGCAAGTCTAAACTAGCCCTAATGGGCAGCTGTGGCTAAGTGGTCAGCACTTTCCCCTACTAGCACTTGGGTCGTTGGTTCAAATCCCAACCAGGGATCTACCTGCCTGGAGTTTTCATGTTCTCCTGTTGGGTTTCCTTCGGGTACTCAAGTTTTCTTCCACACTCCAAGGACATGTTCGGAGATTTACTGGCTCCTGTCTAAATTGCTCCCAGTAAGTGTATGTAGGAATGTGAGTTAGGGACCTTAGATTGTTGGCTCTCTGAGGGCAGGGACTGATGTGAACATACAATATATGTGTAAAGCACTACGTAAATTGACGGCGCTATACAAGTACCTAAAATAAATAAGCGGTCTTGATGTGTGAAATACCGTATTTATCGGCGTATACCGCGCACTTTTTTGCCCTGAAAATCAGGGCAAAATCGTGGGTGCGCGGTATACGCCGATACCCGCGCCGAGTTTTGAATACTGCGCCGACATATACCGAGCGCAGTACACTCGGGTATAGTCTGGCAGTCTCGGCTCCTTCCGCGCTCACGTCCTGGACGTACAGGACGTCAGTGCGAGAGTTGCCGAGCATTGTCGACAATACACGAGTGTACTGCGCTCTGTATATGTCGGCGCAGTTATCAAACTCGGTGCGGGAAACGAGCAGGGAGGACGCCGCAGAAGGACGCCGGACCCGACGAAGAGGACACCCGTAGCCGCAGACGGACGCGGGACCCGACGAAGAGGACACCCGTAGCCGCAGACGGACGCCGGACCCGACGAAGAGGACACCCGAAGCCGCAGAAGGACGCCGGACCCGACGAAGAGGACACCCGAAGCCGCAGAAGGACGCCGGACCCGACGAAGAGAACACCCGAAGCCGCAGAAGGACGCCTGACCCGTCGAAGAGGACACCCGAAGCCGCAGACGGACGCGACGAGGCCGCTGATGGACGCCGCGCAAGACACCAAAACTGTAAGTACAAAAAAAAAAACGTTTTTTCCACAGGATTCGGGGCCACTTTAGGGGTGCGCGGTATATGCGGGAGCGCGTTATACCGCAATAAATACGGTATGTGCAGGAGGTGGTCCTTAAGTGGTTAATAAAGCCTGTCCAAAGCCATGTTTTGAAGCAAGTCTAAACTAGCCCTAATGGGCAGCTGTGGCTAAGTGGTCAGCACTTTCCCCTACTAGCACTTGGGTCGTTGGTTCAAATCCCAACCAGGGATCTACCTGCCTGGAGTATTCATGTTCTCCTGTTGGGTTTCCTCCGGGTACTCAAGTTTTCTTACTGGCTCCTGTCTGAATTGCTTCCAGTACATGTATGTAGGAATGTGAGTTAGGGACCTTAGATTGTAGGCTCTCTGAGAGCAGGGACTGATGTGAACATACAATATATGTGTAAAGCACTACGTAAATTGGTGGCGCTATACAAGTACCTAAAATAAATTAAAGTGGAGTTCCACCCATAAATATAACATTACATCAGTAGTTTTAAAAAAATGTCATTAGTCCTTTAAGAATTTTTTTTTTTTTTTTTTTTTTAGATGCCTTCAAAGTGTTGTTGCTAGGCAGAATAGTTAATCTTCCCACTTCCTGCACCTAGGTGCTTAAGCTTCCTAACCTACACCGCACAGACTCCTGGGAATGTAGTGGGTGTAACTTTCCAGGAGTCTGTGCACTCCCCAGTCTCGAAGAATCATGTGACTTGGACAGTACAGGTGCTGAAACCTGATCTGAAACCTATTACACTGCTTGTGCAGCACTGAGCATGTGCGAGATCTGCAAGGCTGAAATCCAGGAAGTCATACAGTCTGGCTTCATGATGCCCACACTTAAGATGGCCCCAGTCAATTTCTATTTTATAAAGTGTCTAAATGCTGTAACAACCTAACAAAACGGACCTTAGTTTACAGACTAACTTTACTAGAATACATTAAGCTTGTGTATTACAGGGGTATTTATATTTAAAAAGTGAAATTGTGGCCGGAACTCCGCTTTAAGCGGTCTTGAAGTGTGAAATAACCATTTGCAGAGCTTTTAGCAGACTGCTGTACAAATTGCTCTTAGGCAAGCTAAAGAAAGTGTGGCCAAGACCTGAAAGAAACTCGTACTAACAAGACCATGAAGCCCAACACTACCGACCTTCTGAAAATGCAGATGAGAGAAGTCAATGTAAAAATCAGATCTGCTCATCTACATACCTGTCCCAGGTCAGTGTCTCACACTGGACCAGCACGATGCCAGAGATCAAGCATTTTCAGATAGGGAAAGGACAACTATGTCCTCAGTACAGACATCCTTTTATAACTCTTGTTCATAATAAGTAAAAAAAAAAAAAAAAATACCTTTATGGAAATAAAAGAAAACCTATTCTAAGACTTTCCAAGTACATTTTCTTGCCTACCCTTGTCGGGCCAACAAAGGATATCGGGAGCTTCAAAGGATGCGGCTGCGTTCTTGTTATGCTGAAAAAAATGTAATCAAACACTTGGGCACGGCTGAGAGGAAATGTGAATACGCGGGGAGGCCTCCTACCACTGCTAATGAAGCCCCCGTGTTGTCCCCAGTTTTACTTCTGATGCATTAGCATCTCAAGTGCGAGGTAATTTATCATTGCTCACTGTAATGTACTCGCTGGCACTGCGTGCAGGACAGTAGGGGATGAGGTAAAAGTGGCTCAAACTATAAATCAATTATGAAACAAAAGCCGAGGCTCAGCGAGCAATTTGAGGAAAATTATACACTGCACGACTGCCAATTGGGTGGGAAATTTCCGTGGCTTCTTCTCCCACCCCCTCCTCGCACAACCCTTTCATTGCCGCCTCGTTAAGAGGGCTCTGGGGGCTGCCTGTCCCCGACAGCTAGTGAGGGATTTTACCCACCAGGGTTTGAAGTGGAACTTTGAGCAAAATAAAAAAACCACATATGATAGAATCTGTCACTCAAAAAATATATTTTTTTAATCCCCCAGTAACAATTTTGTTACCTGTTGATTCTGCCAGTTGATTTTTTTTTACCTTCAATTGCTTTAACCACTTTACCACCGGGCCAATTTTGGCACTTCTCTCCTTCATGTAAAAATCACAATTTTTTTGCTAGAAAATTAATCAGAACCCCCAAACATTATATATTTTTTTAGCAGACACCCTAGGGAATAAAATGGCGGTCATTGCAACTTTTTTTCTCGCACGGTATTTGCGCAATCATTTTTCAAACGCTTTTTTTGGGGGGACAAAAAAAAAACGGTTTCATGAAATAAAGCGGGGGTTCACCCTAAAAACTATTTTCTAACATTACATCCAGCATACTAGCGACATTTACAGTATTTTAAAGCATGACATGTTGGGTATCTATTTATTTGGTGTAACATCATCTTTCACATTATAAAAAAAAATTGGGCTAACTTTACTGTTTTGTTATTTTTTTAAAGCGGGGGTTCACCCTAAAAAAAATTTCTAACATTACATCCAGGATACTAACATTTACAGTATGCAGGTCTTTTTTTTTTTATCGCCGTACATACCGTTTTATTGCGATTTTCTCCCCGGCTTCTGATTCCCACGGGACTGGGCGTTCCTATCCCTGGGTTAGATGATTGACGTCTGGTGAAACAGTTCCCATGTCGCACAAGGCATGTCACCAGATTTCCGTAAATAGCCGAGCTGCGAGTCGGCGCTATACGGCGCCAGCGCCCGCCGTGTAGAGCTGACTGCGCAGGCGCCGTATAGCGCCGACCCGCAGCTCGGCTATTTACGGAAATCTGGTGACGCGCCTTGTGCGACATGGGAACTGTTTCACCAGACATCAATCATCTAACCCAGCGATAGGAACGCCTAGTCCCGCAGGAATCAGAACCCGGAGAGAAAATCACAGTATAACGGTATGTACGGCGATAAAAAAAAAAAAGAAAAAAGACCTGCATACTGTAAATGTTGTTAGTATCCTGGATGTAATGTTAGAATTTTTTTTAGGGTGAACCCCCTGCTTTAAAAAATAACAAAACAGTAAAGTTAGCCCAATTTTTTTGTATAATGTGAAAGATGATGTTACGCCAAATAAATAGATACCCAACTTGTCACACTTTAAAATTGCACACACTCATGGAATGGCGCCAAACTTTGGTACTTAAAAATCTCCATAGGTGACGCTTTAACATTTTTTACAGGTTACTATTTTCGAGTTACAGGAGGTCTAGTGCTAGAATTGTTGCTCTCGCTCTAACACACACAACGATACCTCACATGTGGGGTTGGAACGGCATTTACATATGTGGGCGGTAGCTGCATGCGTGTTCACTTCTGCGCGCAAGATAACGGGGACAGAGGCGCTTTGAATTTCTTTTTTTTTTACTTAATTCTTTTTATTTTTACACTTTTTTTTTTATCACTTTTATTCCTATTACAAGGAATGTAAACATCCCTTGTAATAGGAATCAGTGTGACAGGTCCTCTTTATGGAGAGATGCGGGGTCAATAAGAGAGAGGAGAGATGGGCTTTGTTTTTTTATTATGAAGACGCAAGCTTTTTATTGCAATCATCATGTAATTCTGGCACTGTGACCATGTGTTGGGAGGACTGTGCTCCTGCGCATACACAAGAGCGACGTCATCACGTGCAAGCAAATCAAGACGGCCAAAGAGCTCCCCCCGGAAAAAGCCTGGGAGAAGATGCCATAAGAATAATAGAGGTAAGTATCTTTGAGTTCCACATTTTTTGGTGTGTCCGTGTTGAAGCGATTTATCTTTAGATATTGTGCCTCTGTCACTCACTAAGTGCCAGTTCACACAGGGGCAGCTTCAAAGTCATCTGACTCTGAAGCTGCCCCGTAGAGCGCGACTTCAGCGCGGCTTGCAAAACTACTTCTGTATAGAAGTCAATGTAAGCTGCTCTGAAGTCACCCCAAATTAGTACAGGAACCCTTTTCTATGTCACAGGGCTTGAGTCGCTCCTATTAGAACAGTTCAATTGCAATACATGAAGCGCGACTTGTCAGGCGGCTAAGTCACCGGACAGGTCGCCCCCGTGTGAACCGGCATGAACAGGCACACAAAATAGCAATAAAGCATTCTTTTTATAAAGTGCGGAGCTGGCGTAGAGCCTCTGCCAGGTATTGCTTACCCTCTAGGTCTCCATTTAGGTGGATCCCTTAACTCGATATCCCACCCACAACCTGTGCACCACCCTGTGACAGAAAAGAGGGTAAATCTTCTAAACAAGGACATCATCTGCATTAAAGTGTTACCAAATCCAGGGCCCTGCCTTCACTATTCTGCTCTCACACAGTACACAGAAATGCAATTATTTTAGTAAATATAAACTGATAAATACCCAGCAGATAAATACCTTGCTCTATGACTGTCTGGTTGAATCTTATAGGAGGAGGAATTTTAATTCTACTCTACCTGCCCTATAAGGCTGCAGGACCTCTGACCGGACAGTGCTGATTGGCCCTGTGCTAATCATATGCCCCCCCCCTCCCCCCCCAAAAAAACTCTCTCTAGCAATACACACTAAACTGAGCATGTGCAGAGTGCCCCAAGGCTCTGTAGTAAGAGATGGACTGTGGAAGACAGGGAGGATCAGAGAAAACAGGATCAAAAAGCCTTTTTGCACAACGTGGTGGATGAACCAATTAGGTTCCACGGTGAGTATAACAAGCACGCTTTTCGGCATATACAGACTGATATTACTGTAGTGGGTTTAGTAACACTTTAAAAACCTGACAAGGGTCCCAACAGTTCCCCATTCTTGTAGTTGGTGTAATGTATAATAGCAACTATTTGTCACCTGTACATTCCCCCATCACTGATGTCCAACATGCCTCCTGCTAGCTCAGATCTCATAAAGCTCTGCAATAAGCAAGCTCACTGGTAAGACGTGTGTTATATCAGGGGGTGTTATTTAGTATAAGCCCGGGCTATGTCCGCTTTACTTCTATAGCTGCTGTAATAGAGCAACATTTTGATGTCAAGTATTACATTTTATGAACACAGGGGGTGCGTCAGATCTCTGCAGAGGAACCACCAGAGGGTTACTAGTGTTGGTTAACACTTGTGCAACTTGACATGCGACTTTGGACCCCCAAGTCCCAACCCATGATTTCCATTGAGTACCGGTCACCAGAGGGACCAGATACAAGTCCAAAGGAGAACCAAGATTTGCGGTCCAAGGACCCAGACTTTGGAACACTCTACCAACCAGCATCCGGTTGGAGGTAAACCACCTGGCCTTCAGGAGAAAGATTAAGACCTATCTCTTCTGAGGGACCAGGGAATGGATACCAAGCGCCCAGAGGCGATTCAGTTCGCATGAGTTGCGCTATATAAGTTTCTCACTCTCTGCTCCAACAGAGAACAATGATCCTTCTCTGCAGCATGATGGCAGGGGGATAGGCTTTCTTTTTTCACTCAGACTGTGGCTACTTTATGAAGAAAGCCAACCTCAAGGACTTGTTCACAATACGTCCATTGAGCTTCACTTTTCTGCACACCACTGCACGTGCATGGTGAGAACAGAGCACATAGAAAACAGACTTGGTGTCAACAATCACTAAGAGTTTGTATGTATTTTGTTTTATTGCACCTGCAAAAGTATTTAATAGCTTTAAAATGAAAATGCATTAGAGTTTGAAAAAAAAGCAGGAATCAAGAAAAGCCTGTATGCCGTCATTGCTGTCCTCTCCTCCTGAAAATGCTAGAAGGTTCTACTGTTGACAAAATGGCTTTAAAACTCTGGGGTAGATTTACTAAAACTGGAGCACAAAGAATCTGGTACAGCCGTGCATAGCAACCAATCAGCTTCTAACTTCAGCTTGTTCAATTAAGCTTTGGACAATAAAACCTGGAAGCGGATTGGTTACTAGTGTTGGTTAACACTTGTGCAACTTGACATGCGACTTTGGACCCCCAAGTCCCAACCCATGATTTCCATTGAGTACCGGTCAGATCTGTGCACTTCTTTGGTCCAACTTTAATTCAACATGATGCAATGTACACCCTCAGACGTTGCATTAAAGTCGCACCTGAATGATAAAACAATGCGACTCGTGTGCGACTGTGTAGAGCACACACAGTCAGATGGTCAAAGCCAAAGTTGCACTCGTCAAAAGTCACACTGTAAAGTTGTAATAGAAATTGCATGATTTTGAAGTCGCACAAGTGTGAATGGGGACTAAATCTCCCCCTCCGAGTCGCACGCCTGGAACAACTGTGAAGATCAGAAATCCACTTGGTTCACATGCTGTATGCCTGTCATAAGTCTGGGGCATTCAGCAATGACATTCCTAATTTCATTCTTTCCTCTGAAATCATCCTATACAGTAAAACCTTGGTTTGAGAGCATTTTGCAAGACAAGCAAAGTGTTGTAATACATTTTGCCTTGATATACAAGTGATGTCTTGATATAAGAGTAGCGTCATGTCACAACTGAGTATAAAAAAAAGGAGAGGAGCCTCTAAGTTTAGCAATATGGTTACATTTAAAAGTGGATGTAAACCCTCCATACACCCAGTGAAGTGAACAGCTTCAGGTGATACACCGAGATTAACCAAATCTCCCTATATAGGTTTTATATGTATATCTGCTGTTTTCACATTTATATACTGTTTATAAAGTTCAGATGTGTTAGGAGATTTCCTCTTCCTGGTTAACACAGGTGTTAAGTGTGATGTCTGGGCATACAGCCAAGACAGCTAACATTGCTGATTGGAGGAAAGGCACACACCCCCTCTCATCATAGGCAGAGACTCTCAGAGGTGTTTTGTAATAGGAGCTGCTCCCTGCTAATCTATTTTAGCAACCTCCTTTGACAAAAGATTCAGACTGCTTGTGTCTTAACCACTTAAGCCCCAGACCAATATGCTGGCTAAAGACCCAAGGTGTTTTTACAGTTCGGGACTGCGTCGCTTTAACAGACAATTGCGCGGTCGTGCGACGTGGCTCCCAAACAAAATTGGCGTACTTTTTCCCCCCACAAATAGAGCTTTCTTTTGGTGGCATTTGATCACATCTGCAGTTTTTCGTTTTTGCGCTATAAACAAAAATAGGAGCGACAATTTTGAAAAAAATGCAATATTTTTTACTTTTTGCTATAATAAATATCCCCCAAAAACATATATAATTTTTTTTTCCTCAGTTTAGGCCGATACGTATTCTTCTACCTATTTTTGGTAAAAAAAAAATCGCAATAATCGTTTATCGGTTGGTTTGCGCAAAATTTATAGCGTTTACAAAATAGGGGATAGTTTTATTGCATTTTTATTTTTTTTACTACTAATGGCGGCGATCAGCGTTTTTTTTTCGTGACTGCGACATTATGGCGGACACTTCGGACAATTTTGACACATTTTTGGGACCATTGTCATTTTCACAGCAAAAAATGCATTTAAATTGCATTCTTTATTGTGAAAATGACAGTTGCAGTTTGGGAGTTAACCACAGGTGGCGCTGTAGGAGTTAGGGTTCACTTTGTGAGTGTTTACAACTGTAGGGGGGTGTGGCTGTAGGTGTGATGTCATTGATTGTGTCTCCCCTATAAAGGGGATGACGCGATCGATACGCCGCCACAGTGAAGCACGGGGAAGCCGTGTTTACACACGGCTCTCCCCGTTCTTCAGCTCCGGGGACCGATCGCCGCACTCGAGCAGCGATTGGGTCCGCGGGACCCGCGTTCCTGGAGCTTCGGACCAGGTCGCGGGAGCGCGCCCGCGACCCACGGCTGGGTACAAGTACAGGACGTGTATATATACGTGCTTGTGCCCAGCCGTGCCATTCTGCCGACGTATATGTGCAGGAGGCGGTCCGGAAGTGGTTAAAAGTAAAAAAAAAAATCAGAAGTTATCAGGCTGATAACAGAGGAACAAGTCAAAAGAGAGCTATGAGGCCGCGTACACACGACCGGTCCATCCGATGAGAATGGTCCGACGGACCGTTTTCATCAGTTCACCGCTGAAGCAGACTGATGGTCTGATGTGCGTACACACCATCAGTTCAAAAACCGATCGTGTCAGAACGCGATGTCGTAAAACACGACGTGCTGAAAAAAAACGAAGTTCAATGCTTCCAAGCATGCGTTGACTTGATTCTGAGCATGCGCGGGTTTTGAACCGATGCTTTTGTGTACTAACCATCGGTTTGGACCTATCGTTCAGGCGTCCATCGGTTAGATTTTTAAAGCAAGTTCTCTAATTTTTGACCGAAGGACAAAAGACCGATGGGGCGTACACACGGACGGTTTGGACCGATGAAACTGAACTTCGATCGGTTTTCATCGATGGTGTGTACGCGGCCTAATACTTAGCTCATTGAAAAGAGATAACAAAATACTGCAGATATACGTGCCCAGCTCAAATTTCATGAATCGGGTTTACATCCACTTTAATGAAGGTACAACATTTAGAAACGTATTGCTACACTTAAGCCCTGTACACACGATCGAAAATCTGATGGAATCTAATCCAATGGATTTTTTCGTCGGATATCGGATGAAGCTGACTTTCATCAGTCTTGCCTACACACCATCAGTCAAAAATCCGACCGTGCGAAAACGCGGTGACGTAAAACACTACGACGAGCTGAAAAAAATGAAGTTCAATGCTTCTGAGCATGCGTCAACTTAATTCTGAGCATGCGTGGATTTTTGACCGATGGACTTCCACACAGACGATGTTTTTTTTCCATCGTTTTTTTATCCATAGGAAAAATTTAAAACACGTTCTATTTTTTTTCACGATGGAAAACAAACCGATGGGGCCCACACACGATCGGTTTGTCCGATGAAAACAGTCCATCAGCCCGTTTTCATCGGACAAATCGATCGTGTGTACAGGCGTCCATCTTCTCTTTTATACCCTGTAAAAAAAAATGCTTTGATATACAAGTGCTTTGGATTACAAGCATGTTTCTGGGACGAATTATGCTCGCAAACCAAGGTTTTACTGTATCAAGTCATTCTTACAGCATACGCAATTTCTGTGAATTATCTGATGAGTTTTAAGCAGCTGTGTAATTGTGTGCAATGACGACATCACAGTCCGTGGAACACTTGAACATAAAGATTTTCTATATCCAGGCACCTTTGCAAATAAATCAGGACACTGACCCATCGTCGGTAATCAAATTATCGTATATAAAACATACATCACTAGACCCATTCCGTTCTCTTTACTGGTAGTAGGTACTGACCGCGCAATCTTCACACTTACAAAAACAATGAACTTGCTGTATTTAAAAAAGTTTTTTTTTTTGAAAGTAGGGGAAGAGTTATGCAGATTAATGAAACAACATTTATGTCCATAGACCAGAATGAACTTTCAAAAAGCTACACAAAAGGAATAAAAGCAACTTTTCAGATTTGTGACATTCTACTGCCCTCTAGTGGTAAAATATGACATTTGCAGACATCAGAAATCACTTGCTAGTCTATATGCAACCAAGTAAAGGGAGAGTACCCTGGAAAGTGAATACAGAACTATTTTTACTTTTAAACGTGCTAAAATATTACTTAGGGTGGAGGTTCCCCCTAAAAAAAATTCTAACAATACATTGAGAAGACTGCTTACACTGCGGGTATGCTGTTTTTTTTTTTTTTTTTCGTACATACCTCGTTGTCGCCGTTTCATCCCTCGGCTTCCGGGTACGATTCTTGCTAGACCTAGTTGATTGACGTTCCTCCGACCGGCGCATACTGCGCGTCACGACTTTCCGACAGAAGCCGAACGTCATTGCGCAGGCGCCGTATAGAGTCGGCTCTATACGGCGCCTGCGCATCGACGTTCGGCTTCTTTCGGAAAGTCGTGATGTCAAGTATGCGTCGGTCGGAGGAACGTCAATCAACTCCAGACCCGCAAGAATCATACCCGGAACCCGAGGGATGAAACGGCGATATCGAGGTATGTACGAAAAAAAACAAAACAAAAAAAAAAAACAGCATACCCGCAGTGTAATCAGTCTTCTCAATGTATTGTTAGAATTTTTTTTTAGGGGCAACCTCCACTTTAAATAACCATATACACATGTGTGATCCGGGCACTGGCGAAGCTGCATTTGATGGACACCGGTATGGCTGCAATGATCTCTTGCATCATGTCTGCAGTCTCTGACCATCTCCTGTATCATGTCTGCTAGAGGTGAACAGAATGGAAATGTTTCTAATATTATTAGCAGTGTGTTTAAGTTTAAGTTAGAGACATAATACAAGAGATGGTTAGAGACTGAGGACATAATACAAGAGATGGTTAGAGACTGAGGACATGATACAAGAGATGGTTAGAGACTGAGGACATGATACAAGAGATGGTTAGAGACTGAGGACACGATACAAGAGATGGTTAGAGACTGAAGACACGATACAAGAGATGGTTAGAGACTGAAGACACGATACAAGAGATGGTTAGAGACTGAAGACATGATACAAGAGATGGTTAGAGACTGAAGACATGATACAAGAGATGGTTAGAGACTGAAGACATGATACAAGAGATGGTTAGAGACTGAAGACATGATACAAGAGATGGTTAGAGACTAAAGACATGATACAAGAGATGGTTAGAGACTGAAGACATGATACAAGAGATGGTTAGAGACTGAAGACATGATACAAGAGATGGTTAGAGACTGAAGACATGATACAAGAGATGGTTAGAGACTGAAGACATGATACAAGAGATGGTTAGAGACTGAAGACATGATACAAGAGATGGTTAGAGAATGAAGACATGATACAAGAGATGGTTAGAGACTGAAGACATGATACAAGAGATGGTTAGAGAATGAAGACATGATACAAGAGATGGTCAGAGACTGCATTTGTCTTGAGCTTTTCTTGCACTAAGGCCCCGTACTCACGACCAAACATGTCTGCTGAAACTGGTCCGCGGACCAGTTTCAGCAGACATGTTTGGCCGTGTGTTGGCCCGAGCGGACCATTTTCGGGCGGATCGGACAGGTTTCCAGCGGACAACTGTTTCCTGGACTTGCTTTAAAAAAGTCCGCTGGAAACCTGTCCGCCCGGACATGTACGGTCGTCTGTACAGACCTACCGTACATGTCCTGCTGCCCGCCATCCCTCGCATGCGTCGAATGACTTCGACGCATGCGTGGAAGCATTTTAAAGGCAGGCCGCCCACGTCGCCGCGTCATTGTCGCGGCGACACCGCGGACACGCCCCGCGTATTGTTTACGAGCGGACCTCTGTTGGATGGTGTGTACGGCCATCGAACAGAAGTCCCCGGGCAGACATGTCCGATGAAAACGGTCCGCGGACCGGTTTCATCGAACATGTCTGCTCGTGAGTACTCGGCCTAAAGGTGCCAATAATGGCCAACAATAAAATTCATATTAATTTAAATTGATGATATTAAAGCGGTGTTCCGCCAAAAAAAAAAAAACAACAACAGCAGCTACACATACTGCAGCTGCTGGCTTTTAATAATAGGACACTTACCTTGTCCTGGAGTCCAGCGATGTGGGCACCGCAGCTGATGTTTCCATTCTCATCGGTTTGGAACGACCGTGTGTACGCGGCCTAAGTGGCACAGATCCGAACAGGTAACAGTGAAAAGAATGGGAATGCGCTTTGTCCAAAGTCGCATTACAATTCTCACAAGTGTGAATGGAGACTAAAGCCTGGTACACACGATCGGATTTTCATCGGACAAAGTGTAGGACTTTTGTCCGAAGGGCGTTGGCCGTGAACTTGTATTGAATACAAAACGGCAAAGAATTGTCGACAAAACGACGTGTTTTTTTCAGTTCTTTAGCGACACCCTTCTGCTAATGTTGTGTTATGGTGAGCATTGCTTCTGAGCATGCGCGTTTGTACTTAGGAGTTTTGTCCGACGTACTTGTGTACACACGGAAAATCCGACAAGACACATTTGTTGTCAAAAAAATTTAAAGCATGTTATCCCGCATTTGTTGGAGGAAAATCTGACAATTGTCAGATTTTTCCGACAACAGCCTGCCATTACACAATTCCCTTCGGAAAAGCCGATCGTGTGTACGAGGCTTTAGTCTCTGGGCAGAATTTCCTGTCTGGGGGAAGGGACACCTGCACCAGTGACTGGTCACCACCAAGGCCCGGTGTAGATTTCTGTGAGATTGTAAACCCTCTTCCCAGCATCCTGATATGGCAGGATCATCGGACAGCCTATGATTACGTGTCGCAGGCATCAATATAACATTTTAAATACATTTTTTGCCTGCAGCTTGGAAATTCTAAATATATTATATATAACAACTGCAATTGGGAAGAAGGACCATGGTAAGCCTGAAAATCAAAGACGAGCTTTAACGCTTTGTCTTCCAGCTCCCGCGTTTCGGAGGTCAATATGGATCTGATTTACAGCCTTCTATTATTCGGTTTTACCTTTTTCCAGCCAAGCCAAGTAACATCTGAAAACTGGGAGGGGAGAGCAGCTGAAGGTTTTACGAGATGATAAATCCATTTTTATTAAATGAGAGCAACTCGACGGTGCTGAGAAGCGATTTGGTAAACAGCCTTGCTCCGCCACATATATGGGCTCCGCTCCCCCGCCGCGACTTAATCAGAATATTAAATGGACCCGTTTACAAGATTCAAACAAGAAGCCAGAGCTGTGGGAAGATCCTCAGTGCAATGCAGACACATTACCGTCTACATCCCACCAATATATACGGAGGTATTACAAGGAATACCATGGTGTCTTTTCAGTTGCACATTTCCAGTTATTACTGTGATGTTCAACTTCAACCCCCTCCCTTAACGCCAACCTCCTGCCACTCTTTCAGTGGGCTTTATTGCCCGGTAATATATCAGGCCGCGTACGCACGGTCAATCCATCCGATGAGAATGGTCCGACGGACCGCTTTCATCGGTTCACCGCTGAAGCAGACCGATGGTCCGATGTGCGTACACACCATCAGTTCAAAAAACGATCGGGTCAGAACGCGGTGACGTAAAACACACGACGTGCTGAAAAAAATGAAGTTCAATGCTTCCAAGCATGCGTCGACTTGATTCTGAGCATGCGCGGGTTTTGAACCGATGCTTTTGTGTACTAACCATCGGTTTTGACCGATGGTCAGCCGTCCATCGGTTCAATTTTAAAGCAAGTTCTCAAATTTTTTTCCGAAGGACAACAGACCGATGGGACGTACACACGGTCGGTTTGGACCGATGAAACTGGACTTCAGGCCGTTTTCATCGGTTTGGACCGGCCTCATTCAACTGCCGTGATTGGCTCTCACAGCAGACACATGATCAGGAGCCCATCCAGCTGGCTCATGATTAGAAGCGGTGACATTGCGCTGGGAGATCACACTCAGCACACAACCTCAAGCAGCCGTCAACACATATGTGTAGTGGCTGGGAGCTAAAGCCCACATTTCCTGCAGTCGGCATGAGATTAAAGTAGTTGTAGACTGCAGATATGCAATATGAACAAAACATATCCCCTCTATAATGTATACTTGTCTCAATTAAGTGCACAAAGTGTCATTTCTGTCTCCCGCTTCATCCCAATTATGACAAGTTTTACAGACACCAAGAGAAAAATGGTGACAGGGGAGGGACCTTCTGCCGATTGACAGCCTCAGCGCTGTTCCCTTCCTTCTAATCAGCTCTCAGAGCTCTCCTCACTGAGCTCTGCAGTGTGTAACTTCAGATCCAGCATGCCTCACTTTGCCTTACTGTGTCCATGCCTAGACTGACGTTTAACATGGGAGTCTATGGAAGGGGTGCCCGGCTTTGAAAAATCGGTGCTCCCTAGCTGCAGGTCCCCCAGACAGCAAACTTTGCACACTTGTAGAGGAGAAATGGGGCTACATGTGTGCCAACTTCCGGGTTCAGGGGACCTATGACCAGCCAGGACCGGGTCCCCAAAAATCACCGGAGAAATTACTGTTTAACATGGGAGTCTATGGAAGGGGTGCCCGGCTTTGAAAAATCGGTGCTCCCCAGCCAACAAACTTTGCACACTTGTAGAGGAAGAGTGTGCCAAGTTTGGGGTCCAGGGGACGGCCGGCTGGTACTGGGTCCCCAAAGTCCGGGAGATCAGGCGCAAAAAGGTGACTTGAGTATAAGCAGAGGGGGGCATTTTCAGCACAAAAAATGTGCTGAAAAACTCGGCTTATATTCGAGTATATACCGTATTTATTGGTGTATATCACGCACCCTAACTTTAAGAGGGAAGTTTCAGGAAAAAACTTTCCACAGCCCCCTGCGTATAACACGCAGGCACAGTTTACCCTTGATTTTCAGGGTAAAAAAGTGAGTGTTATACGCCAATAAATATAAAAAAATAAATAAAAATAAATAGTTGGAGTAAGGGGACAAATGTGCCTCTTTGGGTGTCCTGCCTGCCACATAAGGCTGTGCTCTGGGGCAAAGCTGTGTAAAAATCTCAAGACTGGAAGGGCAGAAATACAAAAGCTTTTGACAGTAAAACAGCTCCCTTACATATGTATTTCATGTGTGTCATTCATTAGTCTGCCTAAAGTTCAACTTAAAGTTAGCATAGATATTTATAATGATTTAAACTTAAATATTTAAATCTAGCTGAAGCCGAATTATGACTGGTTCTCTTTTCCCCCTAAGTTGAAGTAAATAAGGTTTGGAAAGACTGGTGTAAAGAATCTTCTACCTGGGGAAGTCATCAGACTCACTGTCCACCAGTGTAACAACTTGATAAGACAGAGAGGAATCTTATCATTATATATGCTATCTGGCTGGGGAAGTGGGAAATGATGAATGTACAGGGCTCGGTAGATGCTGATTATGTTATTCCCTGGTTGTGCGTACATGAAAAACAGTTGACGTGTAGAAACATTACTAATATTTGGAAGGCACAAGGGCCGATGGGGCGATTAGGCTCCATTCTGCTGCCTCAGTGGATGCTTGTCATTAGGTAAAAATCTTGTTTTCTGTCCTGGGAACTCATGTTAAGAATTTTCAAAGAGAAAAAGATACTGCAGAAAGTTTACTATGTGAAAGATTTAAAGCTGAACGCCAAGAAAAACGTTTTGGTATACGAAAGCAACACAAAGAAGTTTTATTACCCAATGGATCCTGGATTATAATTTTTTTTTTTAAGCCCATCTCAAGCCAAGCACCCCCCCATCCTGCCTCCGTAGAACCAGTTTAGCACGTTTTCCCCCTAAATATCTTGTATGCGCATCCAAGTTTTCTGTTCACACTTTTGTTGGCATTGTTTCGGGGTGCAGATGTGCCGGCACCACCATGTCCCCTCACGCTGAGGTCATCGCCTACAGACGTCTGAGAGGACCCCGATGCTGGAGAGCCAATAGGAAGTCTAGGCACCACTCGGACATTGACACGAAAACCCGAAGAGGCTCCCGTCTCCTGTGCACAGAATAACAACCTAGACCTGAAAGGCACCCGACCATAAATTTAGGGGACTAAAAAAAGGGCAGGTAGATTTTTTTTTTTAAAGCTTTTAAAATGACGATTAGTTAGACGCGGGTAGGAGTTTAACCACTTCTGGCCCGCCCATTGCACATATACTGTGGCCCGGTTGTGCAAAACAATGTACCTGTACGTTGTGTTGTCTAAGGGCCCTTTCACACGGGCGGACGAACGGACCGTTTATTACAAGTCCGTTTACGGACTTGTAATGTATCCCTATGGGATTGCAGACGTTAGCGGATGATGCATCCGCTAACGTCCGTAACGATCCGCGTCCGCAAAGATCCGCTTTTTCAGACGGAAGAAAACCCTATTTTTCTTCCGTCTGGCGGAACGGATCGGATGAATACGGACACACGGTCCGTATTCATTCGATTCCCCATAGGGGAGAGCGGAGGAAAGACAGGGCGGTCTCTGCACATCGGACACTTTTGACACATTTTTGGCACCATTCACATTTATATTGCGATCAGTGCTATAAAAATGCACTAATTACTGTATAAATGTGACTGGCATTGAAGGGGTTAACACTAGGGGGTGAGGAAGGGGTTAAATGTGTACCATGCATAGTGTTCTAACTGTGGGGGAAGGGGACTGACAGGGGGAGGTGACCGATCTGTGTCCCTATGTACAAGGGACACAGCATCGGTCTCCTCTCTCCCTGACAGGACATGGATCTGTGTGTTTACACACACAGATCCACGTCCTTGTCTCTGTAACCGCCGATCACGGGTGGCAAACGGACATCGCGGCCACCAGGCACGTGCATCGGCATCTCAGTGATGCGGCGGGCGCGCGCACCCCAGTGGCCAGGAAGAGCGGAGGCCATAAAAAGACGGCCACTCAGAGAATTAGAGCCACCCTGCGGCCGTACAAAGTCGTACTGCTGTCGGGAAGTGGTTAAACACGACTAAGGCTATTGACGAAACACGTCAGCGCTATTGTTTCACTGTCACTCTGATGTACCAATAGACGACACTTAAGGATTACAGTCTTTGCTACTTTGGAGTGTGATGGGATACATGAAGTCTAGGCACCTGTGAGTGGACCTGGTGTATGGATTGGGTTGTACCTGAAGAGAGCACGGTTACCCTTTTCTTTTCCACTTTTTAAAACACAACGGTGCTTTTTTTTTTGCTTTTTTGGTTCAATAGACTTTAATGGAGGAGAAGCTGCAGAAAAGCATGTGCGTTTTTTTGCCACGATTTGCGTTTTTTAATCTACTCAACAACAAATTTGCAAAAAAAAGAAAAATACAAAAACGCAAAATCGCTTGTGCAAAACACACAGCAAAAAGCACTGAAGAAACTGATCAAAATCAAACTGCATAGGTGTGAACCAAGCCTAAAATGATTTCTAGAAATAGGACGTTCCCCTCCTGTTTTGTCTACTAGAGCACTCAATGGGCTGGATTCAGATACATAGGCGTATCTGTCCGCCCGGCGTAACGTTGCGCTGCTCTAACTTTGGGCGCGAGTTCTTTATTCAGAAAGAACTTGCGCCCTTAGTTAGAGCGGCGTAGCGTATGTGTTGTGGCGTAAGGCCGCGTAATTCAAATGGGGATGTAGGGGGCTTGTTTTATTTACAATTTCCCTTGACCCCGCATTTTTTACGTTTTACTTGAACGGCGCATGCGGCGTCCGTAAAATCTCCCAGTGTGCATTGCTCTAAATGACGTCGCAAACGACGTAAAATTTCAAAACTCGGCGCGGGAACGACGGCCATACTTAACATTAGCTACCCCTCATATAGCAGGGGTAACTATACGCCCGAAAAAGCCGAACGCAAACGCCGGGCGGTCGTTCGTTTCTAAATCGGCGTAAATCCTCATTTGCATATTCCTCACGTAAAAATACGGAAGCGCAACCTAGCGGCCGGCCTGGAATTGCAGCCTAAGATCCGACGGTGTAAAACACTTACACCTGGCGGATCTTAGGGATATCTATGCGTAACTCTGAATCAGTTGCATAGATACGACCGTCGGAACTCAGAGATACGACGGCGTATCAGGAGATACGACGGCGTATCAGGAGATACACCGTTGTATCTCTTTCTGAATCTGGCCCAATGTCTATTTTTAGCACTACAGCTGCAAAAAGATCCTTCAAATAGCATTAGAGTGCCGCCTGCTGGCTGAAAATGGTAAATACTATACATATTTGATTAGATGCACTGGAAAGAATGGCTGTCTGTGTCTGGTTTGGAAATGCAGAAGTGCAGCAACACTTAAAAAGAAGCCTAAAGACCCCTTTTCTCCTTGGATCTCGGCTTCCAAAGACAGACTTGTGACCACTGCTGTCAGCGAGGTTGTTTGCCTAGGAGGTTGCAAGATTTATTCCCAACATGTTTCACACCTGTTTCTTTTCATCACACAGGGACACGGCCTGGCTGGAAATGGCAGCTGTAAAACATAAAATGTGTGTTTTACTCCCCATCCCCGAAGTCTGGCGGCCGAGCGGAGTTGGGACACTCTCCTCTTAGAACACAGCCATTTATGGGCAAGCCCACGAGAAGAAGCAGAGGCCAGACGCACAGTTTATGAGAAGCAGAACAATCTAACCCTCAAGGCTGCCGGCCTTCTCCCCAGGATTCATTAGAACTTGGCTCTTCACACCCACCTTATCCGGTGCAATAAAAGCAGAGGGGCCCAGATGAAGCCTTGTGTATAAGATACAGACATTCCACACACACCAAGTGGAACGGAGGACAGATCTGGAGCGGCTTGGCATTGTGCATGACTCAAAACGTCTGTGTGACCCAGTGGCCTGAACTGACTGTTGCAGGAAGTTTATGCCAAGGGCTTCATTCATACCAGAAGGCACATAGGGGGTTATTTACAAAAGGCAAATCCACTTTGCACTACAAGTGCAAACTACGGCCCGGATTCAGATAGGAGATACGACGGCCCGATACGCCGTCGTATCTCTGAGTGTGCGGCGTTGTATCTATGCGACCGATTCAGAGAATCAGTTACACATAGATTTCCCTAAGATCCGACCGGCGTAAGTGTCTTACATCGTCGTATCTTAGGCTGCATATTTACGCTGGCCGCTAGGTGGCGCTTCCGTATACTTACACAAGGAATATGCTAATTAGGTATTTACGCCGATTCAGAAACGTACGTCCCGCCGGCGCATTTTTTTTACGTTAGGCTTTTTTTCGGCGTATAGTTATCCCTGCTATATGAGGCATAGCTAATGTTAAAGCGGGGGTTCACCCTATTAATAAAAAAATAGGCATAGTAGCACGAGCTACAGTATGCCGGTCTTTATTTTTTTATCCCCGTACTCACTGTGCACTCGTAGATACAAGATTACGGGGAATGGGCTTTTCTATGGAGAGAGAAGGTGATTGACGGCCGGCTCTGGCACGTCACGCTTCTCCGGAAATAGCCGAAATAGGACTTGGCGCTTCGCCGTATAGCGCCGTGAAAAGCCGAGACCTGTTCCGGCTGTCTTCGGGGAGCGTGACGTGCCAGAGCCGGCCGTCAATCACCTTTTCTCTCCATAAGAACGCCCATTCCCTGCGGGGAGTCGTAATCTTGTATCTACGAGTGCACAGTGAGTACGGGGATAAAAAAATAAAGACAGGCGTACTGTAGCTCGCGCTACTATGCCTCATGTTATGCTAAAAAGTTGTTATGGAGGGTGAACCACCGCTTTAAGTATGGACGCCGTTCCCGAGCCGAGTTTTAAAATGTTTACGTCGTTTGCGTAAGTCGTTCGCGAATAGGGCTGGACGTCATTTACGTTCACGTTGAATCCAATACGTCCTTGCTGCGTACTTTGGAGCAATGCACACTGGGATATTTCACGGACGGCGCATGCGCAGTTAAAAAAAAAAAACGTCAAAAACGCGGGGTCATCTCAAATTTAAATAAAACACGCCCACAACATCCCCATTTTAATTAGGCGGGCTTATGCCGCCACACATACGTTACGCCGCCGTAACTAAGGGCGCAAGTTCTTTCTGCATACGGAACTTGCGCCCAAAGTTACAGCGGCGTAACGTATCTGAGATACGTTATGCCGGCAGATAGATAGACGAATCTATCTGAATCCGGCCTTACAAGTGCAAAGTGCGCTTGAAATTGCACTGAAAGTGCACTTGGAAGTGCAGTCGCTGTAAATCTGAGGAGTAGATCTGAAATGAGGGGAAGTTCTTCCTTTCAGTGCAATTTCAAGTGCACTTTGCTGTGCATTGAAATAAAAAATTGTAATGCATTTTTTTCCTGTACAGGCTATACGGTCAAAATACTTTGATATTGACTTGCTTGTAAAAAATACTTTTCTTCAGTACATCACAGGACACACTATTGGCTATTATTAAAGCGGAGTTCCACCTAAAAATGGAACTTCCGCTTAACCCACTCCTTGCCCCTTTACATGCCACATTTGGGGGGGGGGGGAGTGGGGGCTTCAGGAGAAGTGGGACTTCCTGTCCCACTTCCTCCTTCTGCCGAGGGGCTGGTATAGCAATTAGCTTAATCGCCTAATTGCAGCCCCTCCCTGTAGGCAAGCGCCTGTCCAATCGGACGGCGCCGCGTCCCTCGCGCATGCGCAGTGGGTGCCCGGCCGTGAACCCGAAAGCTGTCACTGTCGGATGCCCACACTAGGAATGAAGACGCCGCTGGAACCGTGGAGCAGGTAAGTGTCTGTTTACTAAAAGCCAGCAGCTACACTTTTTGTAGCTGCTGACTTTTAATAAACTTAAAAAAAGGCTGGAACACCCCTTTAAGTTATGCTCCACCTCCAGATTATGAGACACTTGCAGATAACAAAGCGGAAACCCAGCCTTACATAACCCCTCCCACTCCCAGCATACCTTGCTTTTATTAGGAAGCATTACGGAACGATCAAAAAGACTATGCAATTTCCCTGCAGCCGCGTTTTTTTTTGCACAGCAGCCCATTTATTTGGTATGCCATTGGCAGGTGAACTGCATGTAAAGCCTCGTACACATGGGCCAGAATCTCGTCAGGAAAAAAAAACTTAGTCTTTCCTGACAAGATTCTTGGCAAGAATCTTTTGCCGGCCGAGTGTACAGACTCTCCTTTCAAAAGAACCGCGGTTCTCTTGAAAGGCAAGAACGTGGTGACCTCATCGCGTATGATGAGCATGTGCTCGTCGCATTCAATGCCATCGCCGCCATCTTTCTGCACCTACCTATGCCTAGGAAGCTACCGCGCATGCGTCAGTCATTTCGAGCATGCGCGGGTTTCCACGGCGACAGGTACTAATACAGATGCTTGGGTTTCTCGTCAGGAAACAGGCCGCCAAGAATCTTGACGAGAAAATAGAGAGCAGGATCTCTATTTTTCTCATCGAGATTCTGGGCAGATTTTCAGACGAGAAACCTCAAAGCCTCGTACACACGCTTGGTTTACTTGGCAAGAAAGCTCTGCCAGCAGTTTTCTTGCTGGTTCTTGTCGAGAAAACCGAGCGTGTGTACAAAGCTTAAGTCTTAATTGTCTGAAATATAGGCAGATCAATATTGAATAATTTAGGACACCTCCAAAGCATATGGGCTAAAGTATCTGTCACTCTGGGACAATCATTGGATGCTGCTCTTCCCCAGCAATACAACTTCTGTGGGGTATGATGAGTACAGAGTACTGAATAGGGGAGATGGGGAGAGAGGTGTCCAGCTCTTAATGGTCCTCAAGGCCTGGGACTTGTCCAAACCAGACTGCAGGAAGAACAAAACTCGCTCCACAACGTACTTCATGGGGGTAAAACTTCTCTTCACACCAAGAAAGCCATTACAGCTAGATGACCATGAACTAGGATGGAACATACAAGTCCTCGGGGTAATGGATCTGGATGACCTAGCAGGGACAACAAAGAGTGACAGAGGCCAATGTCTTAGTACCATGCCCCCTTGGCACAATTCGAGTAATAAGGATCACGACCCCATGGAGTCAAAAGGGTATTCACTGCAAAGGCCCCATGGTTCCAGGTCCTGTCCAGTTTGTTGTTGAACCTGGATGCCAGACTGTGTATGTCGGGTGTCCCCAACTTAATACAGTGTGCACAACACAGGGTGGAGAGACCATTCTGCAGGATCCACACATTGGCAGCTGAGAAGTCCGCCATCCACACCTGGAATGTGTCCTTGCGATGAGCCCGCAATGAACTTTGAGAATCATTGTAGCTCAACACATCTGCTGAACGAACCCTAAAAGTGCATCTAAACTCGACAACAAAATTGTGATACATTGCAACTCACAGCCCTCAGATGTGGTGGCGACATACATTTCCTTTTTCAGTCCTTCTTTTTACTCATCACTTGGTGATTCTACCACCAGTGTTAATGTCGTTGACTAAAACATTTTAGTTGACTAAAATACGACTAAAACAATTGAGATAACTAAAATGCCATTTTAGTCAAAAGACTAAAACTAAATTGAAATTTGACTTCAAAATGAACACTGGTCTGTAGTGCATGTTCATACCTAAATACCATAAATAATAATATATTAGATTTATCACTCTAGCAGTATATAATGAGTTTGGAAATTGTAGAGAAAGGTTAATTAATGCATTACAATTTAATTATACTCATTTGATTTTAGCCGACCTAAATGAGTTTTAGTCTACTAAAATGTACTGAAGATTTAGTCGACTAAATACGACTAAAACAATTGCAGAAGACTAAAATGGGACTAAAACTAAAAAGCAATTTTAGTCCGAAGACTAAGACTAAAACTAAACTGAACTTTGCTGCCAAAATTAACACTGCCTACCACTAACTCTCGCCTTGACCTAGGATGACCACATTTACTCACTGTAATGTACCTATAAACAAACAGTGCTGTCACGATAGGCCGATTTGGACTACGAACACCTCCATCTCACCTCATTTCCATTACAGTGGAAGGTGATGTTGTAGAGTTCACAAATAAATTGGGATGGCCGATAACATTGTGAAGGATTTAAATTCAGTACAAAAAGTTACAAGGATGATGGATTTCTGGCATGATCTACTCTACAAATGCAGACACCACATCTAAGGATAGGTCATCTGGTAAACCGATGTTTTATATAAATCTTTCCTCATTTATGAAAAATATTTTACTAAATCAGCATTTATTACTTGGGCTCCTGAATGACATTGAGTTTGTTGGTCTTACCGTCTACATACTTTGAGGCTGCCTGGATGATTAACCGGTAATCTGCAGTGCATGACATCTTTTCTTGGTGAATTCACATTGACTTGCACTAAAATGTATGTACATTTCCATGCACTATAGTCACGTTTTAATGTATTTTTACAGGATTTCCTTTGATATCCTGTGTGTAGAGAAGAAGTGTCATGAGGGAAAACAAATTTGTATTTGGAGAATTTCTGTGTAGATTTATCTCCGTTTTGTGTGAACGGAATGTCTACCATAACAGCCCTAATCATTGTGATAGCGCTGGCTGATCAAGGTCAGGGTAGGGTAAAGTCAAGCAAGGGTTAGGGTCAGGGAGAAGTTAGGGTCAGGGTAAGGTTAGGGTCCAGGTGAGTTTAGTGTCAGAGTTGGGGTCAGGATGAATTTAGGGTCGGGAGGAACAAAAGAAGTCATAAAAGCTATTTTCTTTCCCTTAATTGCGCTGCATTGCGTTGACCTGTGTTGCGCTAAAATGCAAACATGCAAGCATTTTAACACAACACAGTGTTGTGATGTGAACAAGACACTTTTTAGGTTTTCTTGCATTGGCCTGCGTTTTAGAGCTGCGCTAAATGGCAGATCAATGCATTAGTGTGAATTAGCTCTTAGATATAGATTTTATGCCAGATAAAGACTATAGAAGGGAAGGGGGGCACACACCTACAACGGAGATCTGCATTGGATATACGATCTTTGAGGTCAAGGCAGAGAGAAAGTTATACAATGTAATATTCAGGAAGTACACTGACAGTATATATACATATATTGTATATCACAAAAAATAAAGGAATTCATAAACGGCACTTATTCAACAGTATTATTACACATATTAACTGAATAAGATTAGAACTATAGTGGATTTGAGCACCACTGGACGAGACCGACTGGCTTTCTCATACACATACCTGAATGACTTTGTAGAAGTAGGCATACTGCCGTGCAGTGTTCTTGTACTGGCTGAATACATCATGTATGGCTTGTGTACACTGCAGGTAGTGAACTTCATCCTCCTCAAAATACAGAGGAGTGTCATACGTGCTGGGGAGCGTCTTTATGTAGGGCAGCCAAAAGGAACCGGGATCCGCTCTTTCGCAGAGCAGGTGGAAGGCGAGGGTGATGTTCCCCATTGCTTGTAAAATCCGGTCCTGCGAGTACAGGGATCCTAAAGAAAAACAAGATTTACACTTCAGCTCTCATTTTCTTATAAGGAGTACATCACATTGTCACCTTTTTTTTTATAATGGTTTTGGGATACTTTTATTTTAGACGTTTCTTTTACCATTGTGAGGCACTGGCTGGCAGGATTGTAGGCAGTGTGTATGCGTCACGTAGCTTTTTCATGCACAAGTGGTATGGGGCTACAGTTGTGTCCGATATGGAGAGAGACAACTTTTTGTATTCTCAGATCTTAATAAGTCCTGGTCTTCACCCTGGAGGCTTTGTAGAGCTTTGGGTGGGAATACGCCTCTATAAATAGGTCCACATCTTACCTGGTAGCCAAACCTTATTAGAATGCTGGGCAGGGAAGCCATCAGAAATTTTGGGGCCCCTTACACAGCTTTAAGGCCCCGTACACACGACAGAGGAACTCGACGTGCTTGGCACGTCGAGTTCCTCGTCGAGTTTTGGGATGAAGCCGCCGAGGAGCTCGGCGGGCCGGCTTCTCCCATAGAACTACGAGAACAACGAGAAAATAGAGAACATGTTCTCTATTTTCTCGACGAGCTTCTCGGCGGCTCCATCGAGCCAAAAGTGTACACACGACAGAGATTCTCGGCAGAATCCGGGTTTTGACCGAGTTTCTCGGCGAATTCTGCCGAGAAACTCTGTCGTGTGTACGAGGCCTAAGACCGGTCCTGACCACCAAGTCCACCTACTGGCCATCCCACAGTCCTGCAGGCAGCCCCCCCCCCCCCCACATCTGTACACACTCAGCCCCCTCTGACACGCATGCGCGCGCGCGCGCGCACACACACACACACACACCCACTCCCTTCGCTTGTACACACAGCTCCTACTTGTAAAAGGAGGACTTTCTAGTCCCAGCTCATTTCCACAAAGCTGACACATGTCCCTGAGAGGCGCTGTAGCCGATCACAATCCAGAAAACAGTAAAAGCAGCAATCACACGAGGAGTGCACATCCAGGATGCAGCCAATGAAGAGCCTGATGTGAGCAAAATAACAGAGCAGCGGCTACCGACTCTTCTGTTGTGAATAAATGCATAGAGAAAGACAGGGCAGCCACGCTCCTCCTGGCCCTATTCGGCAGTCGGGCCCCTCTCGTGTGTATTGGTTGTCGCCCCTGATGGCAGTACTAAGGCCCCTTTCACATTGGGCGGTGGAGCCGCGGTCAAGGTATAGCCGCGCTATTTGTAGCGCCGCTATACCGTCGTATTTATCGCGATATTCGGGCGCTAGCGGTGAGGTTTTAACCCCCGCTAGCGGCCGAAAAAGGGTTAATACCACGGTTTCCCATTGATTTCAATGGGAAGGCGCGGTAAACACATCGCTCCTATACCGCTCCAAAGATGCGGCTAGCAGGACTTTTAGAGCGGTCCTGCTACCGCACAGCTTCAGTGTGAAAGCCTTCGGGCTTTCACATTGAAGCCTGCAGGGCATGATTTTTTCATGCGGTATAGCAGTGCTATTTTTAGCGCTGTACCGCATGAAAAACACCTCAATGTGAAAGGGGCCTAAAGCTGGGTATACTAGTACAGTTTTTAGTTTTTATTTTCAACCAGCGGGTTGAAAAAAATCAAATAAAAATTGACAGATACCGGCTTCAACACAAGCGATGTTGATGCAGGGATTTCTGCCGCTTATTGTATTTCCAATATACACGAAACAGATGCTGGTTTTCAAGCATGACTGTTTGTTCAACAGAAGCTGGTCTATTCACTGACTTCTGTCAGACAGTGGTATACACATGTACCAAAAGTTGGCCGGTTCCCCTGCTGAACCGGCTGAATTTCGGTATATGTGTGTACCGGGCTTTAGACTCAAACATGTGAGCTGACTGATGATCAGGACGATCATTCTTGCTCTCCGTTAGATCAGCCTGCTGCTGGGTGAAAAACGCAGATTGCTGATAGAATAATAGAAAGTAATCAGAGCTGCTCGTTTGTGTTGGGGAACCCATTTCTTGCGGAGTCCCTCAAGGATCACCCCTGTCACCCGTGCTTTTCAACATCTACCTCCGCCCGCTCCTCAAAATAATCAGCAAACAGGACCTGTGCTACCACTCCTACGCTGATGACACTCATCTTTACTTTCGCATCACCAAAAAAAACGACCAATATCACAGATTAGAAAAATGCCTCGGACTGATCGATGATTGGATGACTGAGAGCTCCCTCAAACTTAATAGATCCAAAACAGAACTTCTCCTCCACGCAAACCTTTTCTGATTCATGATTAGGTGGACGGCCATGTCTTGGTAGGTTTGCAGTTGTGCCATACTCTTTCCCATTTTCAGATGATGGATTGAACAGTGCTCTGAGAGATGTTCAAAGCTTGGGAGACTTTTTTTATATTATATTTTTTATAACCTAACCCTGCTTTAAACTTCTCCTCAACTTTATCCCTGACCTTCATGATGCTGTTTGTTCACCAAGGTTCCCAACAAACATCCGAGGGCTTCTCAGAACAGCTGTATTAAAACTGAGGATTAAATTACACACAGGTGGACTCTATTTACTAATTAGGGGGCTTCTGAGGGCAACTGGTTCCACTAGATTTTAGTTAGGTGTATCAGAGTAAAGGGGGCTGAATACAAATGCACGCCACACTTTTCAGATATTTATTTGTAAAGAATTTTGTAAACCATTTATCATTTTCCTTCCGCTTAACAATTGTGTGCCACATTGTGTTGGTCTATCACATAAATTCCCAATAAGATACATCTACGTTTTTGGTTGTAACATGACAAATGTGTGCTCTGGTCATGCAACTGGCCCTTTGGAGGGCGACCATAATGCTGATGCGGACCACGATGAAACAGAGTTTGACACTCCTGCTCTAGAAGATGATGCAATGGCCAAACAATGATCCTGTGCCTGACCTTCCCTTGTTGATCATATCCTTACCCAGCACTGAATTCTTAGCAGACTCCACAGTCATTAATAACTTCCTTGGTACCCAGAGGAACAGCTCTTCAGCCTGAATGGGAAGAAAAAGATTTTGGTCAGTAAATGGATCAATTTTTATATTCATTGACCTCAATAAATTTTATGAAAACCTGTCACAAATCCTAAACCAAGTAACTAGCATTCAGTATGAAAGGCTTCATGCCAAATCAGTGCCAATCTCTGCCACCTGCTTGTTAAAGCCACCTTTGGAAAGTTGTCATTAAATGCAAACCCCCACCTCATTTTAACACAAAGACTTGGATCATTTGATTTATTTAATATAATTTAGTGGATATGTCATATGGGTTTTTAGTACTGAATTTATTTGACTTTTGCCTCAATATAAAGTAGCTGCCAATTTTTTTTTTTTTTTTTTAATGTGATGATGATAAATGACCTCCGAGGTTCTGGTACAAGATTGTTGACTGCTGGAGTTGGGACTTTGTAATGTGTTGAAGAAGATGAAAACTACACTGTGGACAATACTCTAGGATCTTCATGCAAAACAATCTGGAGGAATAAATAGGTACTATACATTATATGACCAAAAGTGTGTAGGCATCTGACCATCACACCAACTCCATGATCAAAAGTATCTGAACATCCTTTGTTAATGCTACACCATACAAAGACATTTTAACCTTGTGCTTGTAGCCAAAGCCAGCTTTATGAAGAGATGGTTTGAGGAGTTTGGTGTGAAGGAACTTGAGTGGCCTTCATAGAGCCCTGGCCTCAACCCTACTGAACACCTTTCTGCGATTAATTAGAACGCCAACTGCAAGCCAGGTCCTCTCAAACTTCAATACCTGAACTCACAAATGCTCTTTTAGCCGAATGGGTACAAATTCTTCTACCCCTCAAATCTTGAACACACTCCAAATTCTTGCAGAAAACCTACTCAGAAGAGTGCAGACTGTTATAGCTGCAAAGTTGGGCAACTCCAAATTAAAGTCATTCTAAAGCAGTGGTGCTCAACCTGGGGGTCAAATGACGATTTGCCAGGGGTCACCAAATCCTGGGCTGTTCCTGAAGCCCGCACCTCTCTCCCAGCCTTTTTGCAGCCACCCAGCAGGGCTGTCTCTGGAGCCCATGGCTGCCCACTCAGCCTCTTTACAGACGCCCATTCAGTTTACGACATGGCTGGGGGGCAGAGACTAGCATTGCACAGAGCAGGTAAGTATGACATGTTTGTTATTTTTTTACTTTAGAATTACTTTAATGTCCAAGGTTTCAGAAAGGGATATCAAACAGGGTCCTATAGATGTGGTTGTCAGGTGTCCACAGATGTTTGCTGTGTATCTTCTGACTTTTTCTGAGTGACACTTGAAATACAGGGGGGCGTATTCACTGTAAACATGATTTTGCATTTAAAATTACTGGGGGAAAAAAATATGTGTTCTTTATTCACTTTACGGTCAACACTGAGGACAAGGGGGCACTCTTTACGTCTAGAAGAAAAGAGATTTCACCTCAAAATACAGAAAGGTTTTTTCACAGTAAGAGCTGTGAAAATGTGGAACAGACTCCCTCCAGAGGTGGTTCTGGCCAGCTCAGTAGATTGCTTTAAGGCCTGGATACTTTCCTAGACGTACATAAAATAACTGAGTACTAAGATTTGTAGGTAAAGTTGATCCAGGGTAAATCCGATTGCCTCTCGGGGGATCAGGAAGGAATTTTTTCCCCTGCTGTAGCAAATTGGATCATGCTCTGCTGGGGTTTTTTGCCTTCCTCTGGATCAACTGTGGGTATGGAGTTGGGTGTATGGGATTTTACTGTGTTTTTTATTTTGTTTGTTTATTTTTTTGTGGTTGAACTGGATGAACTTGTGTCTTTTTTCAACCTGACTAACTATGTAACTATGTAACCACTTGCATACAACTGGGTGGAAGTCTCCTAATAAGCTTGATCCACAAATACTACCAACTTCTGTTGAGTTATTTGAAACCTGTGCTTTATAACACCGGTAGAAATTCATCCTGTAATTCTGTTTTGCTGATACAGATGCTGAAGCTTGGCATTCTATTACAGACTCACCCATTAATATACACAAGCTACCTGCTGACTCCATTTACTAAAGACAGAACTCAATCTAGATTTTTTTTTTTTTAACACCGAATACAAATCATGTCAAAGTGATCTGGAGGCCCAGCAGGAACACCATGTGCATGCAAATAGAAAACAACAAGCCCCAACAAATCATAAGCTTACGGGAAATGCTTTGGTAATATACAAAGAGTCTAATAAAATATTAAACAGCAATGATAGGCCATAAGGATACAGCTATATTCATTAAACACTACAACCCAAAAGTCTGCAGTGGGGCCTAGTACACACAGAAAAGTGTACAATACATGGCTCCCTAGTGTCTACAAGTTCCATTCTGGTAAAAATGAGTGGCTGAGCTGCAGTTTTACCACTTCCGGTCCAGCCAAACTGTAAAATAACAGCCAGATGGGACTGTTCACATGCTGCGGCCAAGGCAATTTTAAACCAGAGTGCAGAGCTTTGAAGTGCTTGTCAAACTCACCGCACCGCAACCACGTGCACTGCTTGTGATGACAGTGCAGCATTATAGCATTAAATCAGGTGGCGAGGAGGCGATAACACTCCTCCTCACTGCCTGTCAAATGATCAATGTGACTAGAAGAATAGAGCCTGAGATTGGTACAGTGAGGATTTCTGCAGATCCTGACCTGCAGTGAAGGAGGGTGCACGGCTCCTGGGGTTTGCAGCATGGAGGAAGAACTTGGCCACATAGCAGAGTGGAAGGAGAGCGTCAGGACATCTCCTAGGTCAGCGATGGCAAACCTTGGCACCCCAGATGTTTTAGAACTACATTTCCCATAATGTTCATCGAAACTGCAGAGTGCATGAGCCTCATGGGCATAGGCGTGCGCACAGGGTGTGCCAGGTGTGCCCAGGCACACCCTAATCCCCCTGGGCAGCACAGATTCCCCCCTACTGCCCTGGCTCCCCCCACAGCGCTGCCAGCTTCCCTCCTCTCCTATCGGCTGTTTGTGCTGGGATGTTTTAGGAGTGTTTAGGAATATGTAATTTACGGGCCCCTTCCCTTTCTGAATGAACACCATGAGCAATAAATAGTGTGTGTTTGGGCTTTGGGATGCACACCCCAATGCTATAGGCTGCGCACACCTATGCTCATGGGAAATGTAGTTCCAAAACATCTGGGGTGCCAAGGTTCGCCATCACTGTCCTAGGCAATGTATTTTTTTGCCAGAATCCAGCTTCCATGCTGTACTGATCAGATCACCAGGCTCTCTCCTTCGAGTTCCTGCAGCTTTCCCCCACGGACATCTGTTAGCATTACTCAGTGAGAGAAGCTAAAAGCCTCAGAGTGGCGTGCTGCAAGTGGAGGCCACAAGGGCCAGCCAGGCACAGCCAAGGGCTGAATGTGGCCATGGGGTCAAAATTTGCCCAGGTCTGGTGCATAAAGTAGATTAAAACACCATTCTTGTCTACAGCTTGAGAAACCAAATGAGGCTCCAAAATCTGAGGTGTTGTATAGCGTAACCAATCAGCAGCTATTATTCCACTTCTAACCTGCAGAAAAATTACAACCTAAAGTGTTACTAAACCCACAACCGTAAAATCAGTGTGTATATGCTCGTTATACTCACTGTGAAACCTAAGAGGTTAATACTCTTCTGTTTTGTGTAAAAAGGCTGTTTGATCCTGAATGCACATATCCTCCTCTAATACTGACTCCAGGACACATCCAGAAAAGACAGAGTTGCTGGAGTCAGGCTGCACATGCTCAGTTTGGTGTGTATTGCTAGAGAGTTTTTTTTTTTTCTCCTTGGGAGGGTGTACATGATCAGTACAGGGCCAATCAGCACTGTCCAGACAGAGGGTTGGGGGTCCAGCATTCTGATAGGACAGATCAGTGCACTATGAAAACTCCTCCTACAAGCTTTACCAGGAACGTATAGAAGTCACAAGATTGCTATATACTGCTGAAGAGAAAGGGTATTTAGCAGTTTATATTTGCTAAAATAATTGCATTTCCATGTTCTGTGGGAGACCAGATATAGTGAATGCAGGGTCCCGGGTTTAGTAACACTTTAAATCTGGATTTTGGCCATGACAGTTTGCGCTGGCTTCTATAAATCTATCTATGGGAATGTGTCAACACTCAAATACAATATGCTTTATGTTTGCATTTAAGTTCAGTTCATTCAGAAATCATCGACAGGGAAATATGAGCTGCAGTTGACCTCTTAAGCTGTATCGAACCGCTTCAAGCTGCGTTTGCCATCTCCTATACTTGCATTGTGAGACAAACAGTTATGACGTCAACACAACCCTAAGAGGAGACATGGGAATCTAGGCTATTACAGTGGAGAAGAATTTATAGTTTTCCAAAACACACCTTTATCTCTCTTGTAGCCTTCAGTCCGAAGCCTTCATTAGGAAACTCTACAAGTTCGAATCCTTCTGTTGATGCCTCATTTGTTCTTGCCCACTCAACAAGTTCATGGAAATAATCTTCTCTGTTCCCGTCAAACACAATGGACAAGCCGACTACAAAACGTCAAAAGAAATTATTCAAGGAAAAATAAAAACTACTTTAGAAAAGAACTTCCTGTCCAACTTCCTTTTTCCCCTTCTCGGCCACCTAGGCGACTCCTCCTCCCTCTAGGCAATCTTCTGGGACAAGTCACAGGTCCCAGAAGATTGCCTGTCCACTTGGAATGCGCACTGCATGCTCGGCCGTGAAGCCACAAGCTGTCACGGCCAGGTGCCCACAGTTCCAATGACGGCGCCATGGAGAAGAGGGGGGAGAGGAGCAGGGCTTTGGGTGCCTGAATTGCTGGACCATGGGACAGGTAAGTGTCTGTTTATTAAAATTCAGTAGTTACACTTTTTGTAGCTGCTGACTTTTAATAAACTGAAAAAAGCCTGGAACTCCGCCTTAAGCCCTTTTGCTTTACTTTGCCTGTCTGCACGCCACCATTCTACTGGACTTCTGTCCTTCCAAGCTGTGCAGTGTAACACAAACAAATGTTGCATATGGGCAATTAGGCATAATGTGTCATCTCATATTGGTGTAAATAAAACAAATGTAAACTAAAAAATTCCTTGTATAAGGAAAAAAAAAAAAAAAAAAAAAAACTTCACTGACCTTTCTGCTTTTTACGGATTCTTTCAACAAGGCTGCGGATCTGCACATATTCTTCCCACTCTCTCCCCGGAGCAGAACTGGGATTACTGCACTCTGCAGAGAGAAAATACAACAATTTTAACAGGAGACAGCAATTCTAATGTACAGCACTCTCATTCACTTTAACCTGCACCAACTATAATTTTGGATAGAGAGGAAAAAACACCTATCAGGTTTTTTTTGTCCGGGGACTTTGGCTGTACTTCTCCTTAACATTTTGAGGTTAGTGGGGCAATTCCCTAAAGCCTTCTAAAAAAAGCAGAGACAAGCTTACTGGTAGAAGTGGGTTCTCCACTATGGGCTGGGCAACATAGAAATGCTGTAAAATAATGCTCTAATCTTAGCAAATTAATTTTAATTTTATTTTTAGACAGATAGAGCTTTTAATTTTGGTAGTATTTAGCCACTGGGTTATATTTTTTACTACTGTATATAAAAAAGGAGAAGACCCAAAACTTAGATTTTCTTATTTTTAAAAGGAGAAGTACAGCCAAAGCTTGCTTGGCTGTACTTCTCATGTGGACCACAGGAGTGCAGTCCGTTCTGCATTCCTGTGACACGTTTTTAGACAGCGAGCCAAAGCCCGTTGTCGGCTGACATCACAGAGCTCGTCCAGGCTTTGGCAATATCGCAACAAAGTCGGGATTCGCCCACATGCCTGGACCGGCACCTGGCTCAGACTCTCAGAAGAACCGCTCCCACACCCCAGCTCTCCAGTGACCGAGGGGAGGCAGAGCAGAGAGGGGTGATGGACAGTCACCAGCTCTCTGCTCAGGGATCTCTGAGAACCGCGCAATCAGCAGTGTTTGATCGCTTGGTTCTCAATGTTAAAGATGGCTGTGGAGCGATACTGGATCCACCTAAAGTATGACTGAAAAAAAAAAAAACACAACCCATACTTCTATATTAACATTAATTTCTTTAAAAAAAAAAAAATAATAATATTATTATATACATACATTTACTGGTGGTCAGTGGCACTTTAAATCCTCCCACCCTTAAAACCAATCCCCATCATTGGTGGTTGGTGGGAGCCCCACTTTCTGCCAACTTTTCTTCCTGCTGTGTTTATAAACATTAAAGTGGAGTTTCCATCCCAAATTTTTTTTTTCATTATTGTGCTCATTAGACCTAAATGCCTGTTGCTATGCAGTCCCATGAAATCTGCCTTTGGAATCACCTAGGATCCTGACATCATCTCCCTCTAATGCTCCTGGGAAATGTGTGTCATCATTTCCCAGAATGCAGTGCGCTAACAAATGATCACTCCCCATCCAAGACTTCTAGGAAGTAAGTGCTTGTGGGCTTCACAATGCCCACAAGCAAAATGACAACGGTGTGGACATAGTTTTATAAACTATCTTTTTTGAATAACTATGCGGAGCGGCGGCGGATTGTAAAATAGTAAGTGACCGGATTTATATCATAAAAACGCAGGATGAAAGGACATACCGTATTTATCGGCGTATACCGCGCACTATTTTGCCCTGAAAATCAGGGCAAAATCGTGGGTGCGCGATATACGCTGATACCCGCTTTCCCGCGCCGAGTTTGAATACTGCGCTGACATATACCGAGCGCAGTACACTCGCGTATAGTCGGGCAGTCTCGGCTACACTCGCGCTCATGTCCTGTACGGCCAGGACGTCAGCGCGAGCATTGCCGACTATACGCGAGTGTACTGCGATCGGTATATGCCGGCGCAGTATTCAAACTCAGCGCTGGAAATGAGCGAGGAGGACGCCGCAGAAAAACGCCGGACACGACGAAGAGGACACCCGAAGCCGCAGATGGACGCCGGACCCGACTAGGCCGCCGTGCAAGACACCAAACTGTAAGTACAAAAATCTTTTTTTCACAGGAATTTCTGGGCAACTTTAGGGGTGCGCGCTATACCCCAATAAATACGGTACATTTAAAAAATGCTAATTGTGGTTGGAACCCCGCTTTAAGATAAGAAAATTTGCGATTTAAAGTGTAATGGGTTTGTAAACATTAAGCCGGTCAAAATAGAGAAACGGGAACTGCGATTGGTTGATACAAGCCACTCTGGTTGTCTCTGTAAATAGTGACTGTGGTCAGAGCTGGTCTACAGTTTTTACAAAGTCTACAAAACTATGGAGGGAGGAAATGCTTGAGTTCTATGCAGACAGTAAATACAAAGAAAAAAAAAAAAATACAAAGAACAGATGTCGGTTATCACTGAGCTCAGGGTCCTCTCCATACTTACTCTGCAGTAATTCATTGATCAGGTTCATCATCTCCTTCGGGGACACAGCTGCTGCTGCCCCGGTACCTCCCGACTTCTGGGTTTTCACCCTGCTCTTCTTCCCCATCTCTGGATCTGCCTGTAATTAAATATCAGAGTCGGCATCAGAACAAGAAATCTGCTGCACCAAACACATACAATTATTTATACAGCAAAGGAACAAAATGTGTTATTTATATTTTGGGGCATCTCGGTTATTTTTTGAAGTTAATGCAACAACAGAAAAACTTTTTTCCAGGTAGCTACAATAGTCATCACAGGGGCTTCTGTTGCAGTAGCTTTAACCACTTGACACCCTTCCTGCCCAGGTTACATTTCAGACTTTGAATGACATTTAGTCAAGTAACACCGTATCCAAATGAAGGTTATATTTTTTATATATTGCTGTCCTTTGTATTTAAAGTGGTAGTGACAGATATATCAGCCAGCAAAAATCGGGTTATTGACGTTTTCCAGATGAAAAAAAAAAAGATGCAATGGTCCCCGGCCATCTCTATGACCCTAGGAGGCCGAAAGCGATGACATGACGCCACCTCTGGCTCTGGCAGATGTAAACACTGACATTTTTATTTATCGTTTTTTTGTTGTTGTTTTTTTGGGGATCTGAGGCTTTCCAGCATAGAGGAGAAATGTTGTTATAGACCCCAGATCTTGCCGTAAAGAAACACAACAAAAATACACCAGTGCGCATTTAAACGCATCAGAAATATGCCAGAGAGCACCTTAACGCATCAAAAACACACCCAAATGCATCTAAACCAGGGCTCGACAAATCCCGGGCGCCAGGTCGCCATGGCGACTAGAAATAGTGTCCTGGCGACTTGGCTTGGAAGGTGGGCAAAAAAAAAAATGTTTTTTTTTTTGTGAGCTGGCGCCATCTGGTGGTGGCCGTTGGTATTACAAGTTAAGCATTACAAGTTAAACAGCAATTCTAATGTCATTTTTCACTATTTTCACTGTCATCTTCTTCGGTCTAATTAGAACCCCCAAACATTATATATATTTTTTATCCTAACACCCTAGAGAATAAAATGGCGATCGTTGCAATACATTCTGTCACGCCGTATTTGCGCAGCGGTCTTACAAGCGCACTTTTTGGGGAAAAAATTACACTTTTTTTATTTAAAAAATAAGACAACAGTAAAGTTATCCCCATTTTTTTTTATATTATGAAAGATAATGTTACGCCGAGTAAATTCATACCCAACATGTCACGCTTCAAAATTGCGTCCGCTCGTGGAATGCCGACAAACTTTTACCCTTTAAAATCTTCATAGGCGACGTTTAAAAAATTCTACAGGTTGCATGTTTTGAGTTACAGAGGAGGTCTAGTGCTAGAATTATTGCTCTCGCTCTACCAATCGCGGCGATACCTCACATGTGTGGTTTGAACACCGTTTACATATGCGGTCGCTGCTCACGTATGTGTTCGCTTCTGGCTCCTAACTTTTTTAGCTGGCTCCTAGATTCCAAGCAAATTTGTCAACCCCTGATCTAATCACATCAAATATACACCCGAGTGCATCTAAACCCATCAAAAATACACCAAAGTGCATCTAACCGCATCAAATATACAACAGAGAGCATCCAAACACAACAAATTTACACCAAAGCATCCAAACGCATCAAAACCACACCACATTGCAATCTAAACGCATCAAAAGTACACCAGAGAGCATCTAAACCAGGGCTTGACAAATTTACTTTGAATCTAATGCCCCGTACACACGATCACTTTTTATCATGAAAAAAAATGTCATTTTTCCAACTTCAGCATTAAAAATGATGTTGCCTACACACCATCGTTTTTGAAAAATGATGAACAAAGCGACGGCACTCTAAAGGGGAAGTTCTATTCGCCTTGAGGCTGCTTTTAGGTGGTTACTTGTTAGTAAAAGACGATTCGTGCTTTTTTGTCTGTTACAGCGTGATGAATGTGCTTACTCCATTATGAACGGTAGTTTTACCTCCCGTCTCATAACTTGCTTCTGGGCATGTGCGGGTTTAAAACATAATTTTTGCCCACACACGATCATTTTTTATGACACAAAAAATGACATTTTAAAAAATTGAAGCATGTTCGAAATTTTTTTTGGTCGTTTTTCAGAAGACAAAAAAATGATGTTTTGCCCACACACCATCATTTTAAATGACATTTTTAAAAATGACATTTTATTTCATCACAAAAAGTGATCGTGTGTACAGGGCATAAGAGCGAGCTAAAAAAGTTAGGCGCCAGTTTTTTATTTTGTTTTGGTATGACTCAGTGATGAGTCCCAGTGTCGTCACTAGGGTTGGTATCACCCCCCTTCACCAACTATAATCACCCCTCCACTAACCACAAACCCCCCTCTCTCATTATAGACCCCCCCACTAAGTACAGACCCCCCTCCCGCAGTACAGATCCCCCTCACTAAGGACAGACCCTGCTCCCGCACTGTAGATCTCTCTCACTAAATACAGACCCCCCTCCCGCAATACAGATCCCCCTCACTAAGGACAGACCCTGCTCCTGCACAGTACAGATCCCTCTCACTAAATACAGACCCCCCTCCCGCAGTATAGATCCCTCTCACTAAGTACAGACCCCCCTCCCGCAGTATAGATCTCCCTTACCAAGTACAGACCCCACTCCATTCATCAACCGTGACCAACACCTTCAGATACTGGCGAAAAAACTGAGGCACTTCCTGTGTGGGAGGGGTTATATAGAGGGGGACTTCCTGTCTTGGGTTGCCAGTGTCCAATCACCTAGAGGTGGCATATGACCCACATAGTAATTACTATGGTTGCTCTGTGTCCCATGATGTACGATAAAGAAAATGTGAAAGTATCACCTATGGGGATTTTTCAGTACTGTAGTTTGGCACTACTCCACCAGCATGCACAATTTTAAAGCGTGACATGTTTGGTATCCATTTACTTGGCGTATCATCATCTTTCTTTTATAAAAAAATTGGGGTAAATATTGCGTCTCTTTACTTATTACCGTATTTATCGCGGTATGACGCGCTCCCGCATATACCGCGCACCCCCAAAGTTGACCCGAATCCTGTGGGAAAAAAAGTTTTTTTGTACTGACAGTTTCGGTGTCTTGCGCGACGTCCATCGGCGGCCTCGTCGGGTCCGGCATTCGTCTGCGGCTTCGGGTGTCCTCTTCGGCGGGTCCGGCGTCCTTCTGCGGCTTCGGGTGTCCTTCTGCGGCGGGTCCGGTGTCCTCTTCGGCGGGTCCGGCGTCCTTCTACGGCGTCCTCCCAGCTCGTTTCCCGCGCCGAGTTTGAATACTGCGCCGACATATACAGAGAGCAGTACACTCGTGTATTGTCGGCAATGCTCGGCTACCCGCGCTGACGTCCTGTACGTCCAGGACGTGAGCGCGGAAGGAGCCGAGACTGCCCGACTATACCCGAGTGTACTGCGCTTGGTATATGTCGGCGCAGTATTCAAAACTCGGCGCGGGAAAGCGGGTATCGGCGTATACCGCGCACTCACGATTTTGCCCTGATTTTCAGGGCAAAAAAGTGTGCGGTATACGCCGATAAATACGGTAATTCATGGAAGTGCCCCCCCCCCCCCAAAAATAAAATTGCGTTTCAAAAAATTGCTTTGCAAATACAATGTGACATAAAAAATTGCAACAAACTGCCTTTTTATTCCCTGCTAAAAAAGAATATATAAATGTTTAGGGGGTTCTGATGAATTTTCTAGCAAAAAAATACATTAAATAAATAAAAAAGATGATTTTTACATGTAGGAGAGATATGCCAGAATTGGCTTGGGTGGCAAGTGGTTAAAAGTGAACTTTTATGCCAATATTAACCTCATGTTAACAATCCTGCTGGAGTGGAATAAGAGTAAGGGTTGATGAAAGTAAAGTCCAATTTTACAGATTTTTACAGCAATTGAGGAGTTGCTGGGAAGAGCTTGCAACATCTTCTATACACATATACTGTTAGGTGGTATGCCAAGAGGCATTGCAGAAGTCTATTTAATTCCTTTTAGTAGGAAAGGACATTGATTCCAATTTAGCAGTGCAGTGGATGGCTACTTTTCTCAAAATCAGCTTGCTTCCATTTTTACCTTTACTTGCTAAATTGAGATCCTGCGATGAAGTCCCGGAGCACCTACCAAGGAAAAAAAATCAAAAGTCAGCAACAAGGAAGAGAAAATACTTTCACAAACAAAATAATATGCGGTGACACATTACCTACACACAGCTCCATGACCCCATGTTGGCCCAAATGTTAGGGCGAGCGACAATACCACAATTGAGCAATAAACAGTTTAAAATTTAATACAAATATGTTTTCTAAAATTATATGATCGCAATGTTGGCCGTACTTTTACTTATTGGCAGGGCTAGACAAATTCTCTCTGAATTTAGGAGCCAGCTAAGAAATGTTAGGAGTCAGGTAGATCATGTAACATGTTCCTAAAGGTGAACTTATCCCTTTAACCCTTTCGCTGCCAGATAAGTTTTGACGTTTTTTGCACACAAAAAATTTAGCCCTGAAGATTACATAAAGCCCTAAAAACATTATTTTCTGAAAGCAGACACCCTAGAGCAGGGATCCTCAAACTACGGCCCTCCAGCTGTTGTAGAACTACACATCCCATGAGGCATTGTAAAACTCTGACATTCACAGACATGACTAGGCATGATGGGAATTGTAGTTCCTGAACAACTGGAGGGCCGTAGTTTGAAGACCCCTGCCCTAGAGCAATGGTCATCAACCCTGTCCTCAGGGCCCACTAACAGGCCAGGTTTGCAGGATACATCACAGGTGATTTCATTTGCTGCCCAGTGATTTCAGTATTCTAGACTGCATCTCCCCAAGGTAATACATAACACCTGGCCTGTTAGTGGGCCCTGAGAACAGGGTTAGATGACCACTGTCCTAGAGAATAAAATTAGTTGTA